>NC_057809.1:86212313-86409024 GCF_018294505.1 Triticum aestivum
GGAGGGGTGGTTGAACAGGACCCCGTGGTGTGGAGGGCTGGATGAATAGTAGACAGTGGAGGGGTGGTTGAACAGTAGCCGGTGGAGTAGCGCCCGGTGGAGGCTGGATGAACAGGAGCCCGTGGAGGCTGGAGGAGGTCGACGGTGGATGAACTGTAGCTCGTGGAGGCTGGAGGGGGTCGACGGTGGAGATGAACAGTATCCCGTGGAGTCCCGTTTTGCGATACGCCACACCCCTCCCGATGAACAGGACCCCCGTTTCGACCGTAGCGCTCCAACACAAGTCCGTTTCCTCCGTTTCGCGGTACTCCACACCCCTCCCGATCAACAGGACCCCCGTTTCGACCGTAGGAGGTCCGTTTCCTTCGTTTTGCGGTACGCCACACCCCTCCCGATCAACAGGACCCCTGTTTCGACCGTAGGAGGTCCATTTCCTCCGTTGTGCGGTACGCCAGGCCTCGTTTCCATCGCCTCTTCCGTCCAAGCCCTCCCGATGAACACGACCACACATTTCGTTCCGACCCAGCCGCGTTGCCTCCCGATGAACACGACGCATTCCGTTGCCTCCCCATGAACACGACGACGATGCTGTTTCTCCGTTCCGACCCAGCCATGTACACGAGCCCTCGCCGTACGTATGTGCGAGTAGGCGTTCGAGACCCCGCCCGTATGTACACATATGTGGCCGTATTTTCTTTCTTGCACCCTGGCCGCCTCTACTACAACACGTGCGCACCTCTACGTCCACCAATATATATGTACGTACACGTTCGCGACCAGAATGAAAACGCCGCGTACGCTTCGACCAGGTGGATCCCGACTGTCAGGCACTTCCTTGCCTGCGAAGATGTAGCTGGTGGGTCCCAGCAGTCAGGGGGCGAATCATTTTTTTCGGACGCACTTCCTTGCGTGCGAAGATGTAGCTGGTGGGTCCCAGCAGTCGGGGGGCTGGTGGGTCCCAGCAGTTAGGGGGGCGAATCATTTTGATTTTTTTTGCCCGGACGCACTTCCTTGCGTGCGAAGATATAGCTGGTGGGTCCCAGCAGTCAGGGGGGGCAAATCATTTTTTTTGCCCGGACGCACTTCCTTGCGTGCGAAGGTGTAGCTGGTGGGTCCCAGCAGTCAGGGGGAAACACTTTTTTCATGAAATACGGTGGCCCGTCCGGTGGGTCCCTGCTGTCAGGTGGAGGAATCATTATTTTCCGCGTAATAAGGAGGCACTTCCTTGCTGCCGCCGTGGACCCAGCTGTCAGCATCTCCACGTACAGTCCACGTCCGATGGAAGTCGCTCCTTGACCATGTTGACCACGCCGCGCCGAGAGCACCAGGGCAGTGGACGACGGCGAGGCCTAGGAAGGGGACGACACGGAGGCAGGGAAGACTCGGCAGTTGTTTCCCACGCAGAGGGGAGTATGACTGTATGAGGGTTTCCTGGTTCGTCTGCCGTTGCCGGAGAATAACAGCAGGTGTGGGTGAGTAGAGGGATGGCTAGGCCAGCGATGAGAGTACGGTCAGGCGGTGAGGCCTGCGCGGTAGCACAGCCGGCCGCGAGGAGGAGGGAGCAGGCAGTCCCACCGGCGCTTGTTTGAGCGGCTGGAGGAGGAAGAGCAGAGATTGAAGAAGCACGACGACCGTTGGATGGACATCCAACAGTCAGTGCTTGTGCGTCAACCTTTTTTTAGGAAAACCTCAAATCTGTGGAAAACAGCATACAGCCCATCTGCCATTATTTCTAATAATTTACTGCCCATTTGCTAATTCTTAAGGTTTTTTTGGAGCCCATATTCTTTTTGTTAGCATTGCAGCCCATATTGTGGCAACGGTTAAAAAATTATACGAAATTTTGCATATTTCGGTGCGGTCCGAACTGTTTTTAATCCCGAAATTTCGACTCACATTCAAACTGATTTTAAAAATAAATGTATATCAATATAAAATCCAACAAATTCTCCACGCATAAAAATTAATGTAATTTAAAATCTTGAAATGAAAAAAAAGATATTTGAAACTAATTGCCGGTTTGATGTGTTTTAAAAATGTACAACCCATTTCTCATTACTAATGGGCCATTTTCTCGGCCAGCCGAATGAAAGCTCTCCTTATCTTGAAAGATTTGCAGCCCAACAGGCCTGACAAAGCGACTTACTTGGTGAATCACAAAAAAACTGGGCTGTGGCCGTGGACCCAGCTGTCAGCCTCTCCACGTACAGTACTCTTCCGATGGAAGTCGTTCCTTGACCACGTTGACCACGCCGCGCGGAGAGCACCACGGCGGTGGACGACGGCGAGGCCTAGAAAGGGGACGACGCGGCAGTGGAAGCCCGCGCGGAGAGGACTACAAGGGTTCACTGGTTCGGCTGCGGTGTGAGGCTGTCGTCGTCGCAGGGCCTGTCCAGCTGTGGGAATAGTAGGGGGCGATGAGGCCTCTGCGGCAGCACAGCCGGCCAGGGGAGGCAGGAGCATGCGGCACGACCAGCGCTGCTTTGGCGGCTGGAGCAAGAAGACCAGAGGTTGAAGAAGCACTACGGCCGTTGGATGGACATCGTACGGTCACTGGAGCTAGAATCGTTCATATTGACTAAGTTGACAAAGCCCTTCGTCCCCGTCAACTTAGTAGGCCCATAAGTCAGCCTACCAGCAAGGTGGGTCCCAACTAGCTAGGGGAGTATTCATTTTTTGTGCGTAATAAGGAGGCACTTCCGGTGGGTCCGAGCTGACAGCGGGGGGAAAGTTTTTTTGCGAAATACAGTGGCCCGTCCAGTGGGTCCCAGCAGTCAGGGGGAAACGATTTTTTTCGCAAAATACTGGTGGCCCGTCCGGTGTGTCCCAGGTGGAGGAATAATTATTTTCCGCGTAATAAGGAGGCACTTCCTTGCGGCTGTCGTGGACCCAGCTGTCAGTCTCTGCACGTACAGTACTCTTCCGACGGAAGTCGGTCATTGACCACGTTGACCACGCCGCGTCGAGAGCACCAGGGCGGTGGACGACGGCGGGGACTAGGAAGGGGACGACTCGGAGCCAGGGAAGACGCAGCAGTGGATGCCCACGCGAAGAGGAGTACGAGGGTTCACTGGTTCGGCTGCGATGTGAGGCTGCTGTCGCCGCAGATTAACAGGGGGTGTGGGTGAGTAGAGGGATGGTCTGGCCAGCGGTTGGAGTAGTAGGGGGCGGTGAGGCCTCCGCGGCATCTCAGCCGGCCACGGGAGGTAGGAGCACGCGACACGACCGGTGCTGGTTTGGGCGGCTGGAGCAAGAAGACCAGAGGTTGAAGAAGCACTACGGCCGTTAGATAAACATCGTACGGTAACAGGAGCTAGAATCGTTCATATTGACTAAGTTGACAAAGCCCTTCGTCCCCGTCAACTTGGTAGGCCCACAAGTCAGCCTCCCACTATGTTGGGTTCCAGCTGGCAGGGGGAATATTCATTTTTTTGTGCGTAATAAGGAGGCACTTCCTTGCATGCGAAGATAGCTGGTGGGTCCGACATGTCAGCGGGGGGCACTTTATTTCGCAAAATACAGAGGCCCTTCCGGTGGGTCCCAGATGTCAGGTGGAGGAATCATTATTTTGCGCGTAATAAGGAGGCATTTCCTTGTGTGTGGCCGTGGACCCAACTGTTAGCCTCTCCACGCACAATCTACTTCCGATGGTGTCGTTCGTTGACCACGTTGACCACGCCGCGCCGAGCGCATCCAAGGTGGTGGACGACGGCGAGACCCCGGACAGCAACGAGCCGGAGATGGGAAGATGCGGGAGTAGAGTCGCAGACGGAGAGGTGTATGAGGGTTAACTGGTTCTAGTGCGGTGTGGTTCGACAGTTGGTGGAGAAGAACAGGAGGTGTGGAGGGGTGGAGGGATGGCCTGGCGAACGGTGGAGTAGCGCTTCATAGCGAAGCATGCTAAGCAGAGCTGCTAGCAGCAGGAGGCGGGAGGTGGTCCCGGCGGCACTGGAGGAAGAAGAAGAGAGATTGAAGATGGATGCCTGTTGTTGGATGTAAATCCAACGGCTAACATGTCAGAATCATTTGTTGACTAAATTGACAACGACTTGCATTGGCTTCGACCTATTGGCCCACATTTCAGCCTCCAAAAATGTGGCACGTATTTTTTTCAGAATTTACAGTCTTTTTTTGCGCGGTAGAATTTATAGTCAATTTGATCTTTTTTTGAATTACAGCCATTAGCTGGGCTGGGTGAACAAATAATGTAGCGTCCATGCGGCCCGTTTATTTTATTTCCTAAAAAATTACAGGCCATTTGCACTTTCTCGAAATACACGATTTTGCTGGGTTGATTCTAATTATAATGTTGGGTTGGGCCAGCAATGTTATCAAAAAATAAAAAGGGGCTGAGTATTTTGTTATAAATATATTTAAATAATAAGTGATATTATTACATTCGTCCTTAAATCTTACCAAGCTTTTGTACACAATCACTAGGATTTTCGTGCCAAAACAATCCAGGATTTTATTTGTTAAGAAATTATTTTTATAAGTTAATAAGATGTGGGATATTGTTTTCTTACATATGTAAGTATCTGTTAAATATATGATGACAATAAAAATAATATATAATAACATATGAAATAATTTTTTTAGAAAAACAGGGAGCATCTCCCCGGTTCCATTGCTGAGAACGAAACCACAACATATTCTGATACAGCAGCTCAAAGAGCAGTTCGAAAGCAAAGGTAGAAAAGCTACAAACTAGGGGGGTGGATGAACAAATTCTCTAAATAACACAAATCACCTGAGCGGTGCCAAAGGCAGAGCAGATAGAGCACTCAAATGACACAAGGAGGGTCCAGGGAAGCCTTCATGGTCTTCAGCCGAGGGGCCGTGTCAGCCTGCGGCAACCAGTAAGCAAGCGGAGAGACCGGGCTGGAAGGCGTAGCATGGTGGATGTCCCTCTTTTTCGGCGCCAGGTGCCCATCATCTTCATCAGAGATCTTGAGACGAGCCCACGGGTCCAGCCCCAGAGCAGGTCGAGCCTTGTTCAGCCACAAGTGATCGCCAACGGTTTCTGGAAGGATCTTGTTAGGGTTTCCACGAAGCTCATCAACTTGTCCTTGTCCGATCCGGAGGAGAGAATCGCCCAGTTCCTCGCCATGTTCCTGATCAACCTCAAGACCTGCGGAATGGAAATCCAGGAGGTGTTACTGAAAATCATAGCATTTCTATATTTCCAGAGGCACCAAAGGACAGCTGAGCTAACACTGTTTAAAACTGAGCACTTTTTGGTAGCAATTCAGAATCTAGCGACAGATTCGAAGGATGAGCCAATCTGACTAGAGAAATATTCCTCAATGTGGGCCCAGAGATGTTTAGCAACTATACATTCAAAAAATAGGTGAGAACAAGACTCTTGTTCCAAGCAGTAAACACAATCAAGGGGTTTGATGATGTGTCTCTTCCTAAGGTTATCCCTAGTCATCAATTTGTTTTTGGAGAGAAGCCAGAGAAATACATGAATTTTAGGGGGAACTCTCAATTTCCAGACAGCAGGGATAAACACGGGTTGAACCCCTCTAAATTTGATAACATGATAGAGGGAGCTGGAGGAATACTTCCCCTTATTGTCCAGCTGCCAAATCAGGGCATCTGGATCGGCAGTAAAGGTAATGCTTTTGTTAAAGAGAGTTTTAGGCATTGACCGTCCCAAACTTCATTGACACTTTTGTTAAGCTCATTGTGGACAGAGTAAATAGGCCAAAATTGGACTGCTTGGGGGATGTGCCAAACCAACTATCTTCCAAGAACCTGGTTCTGCTCCCATCCCCTATGTTCCATCTGTAGCCAAATTTCATAGCATGCATAATAGATTTTAATCCTTTCCAGAATCTAGAGGTCTTAGGGTTGGAGGAAGGGACAAAAATATTAGGTTTATTTCCTAGGTATCTATGGGCAATAAGAAGCTTCCAGGGTTTCAGGTCTTCCTCATAGGATCTTTTAATCCAAGACCCTAGAAGACAGATGTTAATTTCTTGGAGGTTAGGTATGCCTAGGCCTCCAAAATCTTTTTTCATAGAGACTAGGGCCCAATTAGCAAGGTGTAGCTTTCTATTTCCCTCAAAATCATTCCACAAGCAATGAGACATCTGAGAATTGATGAGGTTCACTGCCCATTTAGGGAACTTGAAGAAGAAGAGGAGATACACTGGAATGCTAGCCAAACAAGCTTGTATGAGGATCAATCTACCTCTCTAAGAGAGAAGTTTGCCTCTCCACCCAGCAATCCTTTTAATGATTTTATTCAGAAGGGGTTGGATATCCTCTCTCCTCAGTTTATCATAGTAGAAAGGGATACCTAGGTACTTAATGGGGAAGTTATGTTTATTACAGACTATAAAAGAGAGGAAGTCAGTTAACTCCTGATCATCCATGTTGATAGGGATGAGTTCACTTTTAGAGTAGTTGATTCTCATGCCTGAGACTTGTTCAAACCAGGTTAGAACAGTTTTCAGATTGCTAGCATGTGTGGAGTCATTGTCTAAGAAAAGGATGGTATCATCTGCATATTGAAGGCAAATGATGCCACCAGGGCAGACCTCAGGACAGAGCCCTGCAATCAGACTATAATCAGTAGCTTTGCTCAGCATTTTAGTAAGAACGTCCACTACTAAATTAAACAAAAGCGGGGATATGGGGTCACCTTGCCTAAGGCCTTTACCAGCAAGGAAAAAATCACTTTCATAGTTTTTTAACTTGACCCCAATAGACCCCCCATGAGTAAGTTGCTGGATCCAACTCTCCTCTATGAAAGGCTTGGAAAAGATCTAAGAGATTATTTTTCACCAAGTCCCAAAAATGCTGGTAAAACAAGAAGGAAATCACATCAGGACCAGGAGCCCCATCAGGATAAGAGCTAAAAATGGCTTCCTTCATCTCTGTCTCTGAAAAAGGGGCTTCTAGCAGCTCATTTTCAGCAGGAGAGACTTTTTCAGAAGCAGAGAAAAAATTGTTTTGTAGAGTGAACCCAGAAGAGTTTTCTTTCTTAAACAGGTCTTTGTAGAAGTCACTAGCCACTTTCAGCATCTCATCTACCTCAGTAACAGGGCTATTAGGGCCATCAAGGGAGTGAATGAGGGTTTTCCTCCTCCTCTGGTTAGCTACTGCATGAAAGTAAGTAGTATTTCTATCACTTCCAACATATCTAACAGAACTGTGGGTTTTCCTTCTGACAGAGCAATTCTTAACTTTATGGGTAACCATTTTGCAGATAAAACAACTCTTGGGCTTGACACATTTATCCAAATGATGCCCTGGTTCCCCACAGTTGTAGAATATCACCTCAAAGTATGCCATAAGGCCCGAAGCAGGGGCAGGAGCAGTTTTCTGGATGTCCTATCTCTTCTTTTGCTGATTCTTGCCTTGAGATTTCCCGCTGATCTGAGAGTCAGAACCACTAGCAGATTGATCTTGGGCAATTACAGGAGCCTGCCCAGATTGTGCCCCCATTTGGGGCGGAGGTGGGTCATACCACTGCCCAACCGGCGCTCCCCCCATTGTGATAGGGGAAATTCATCGGAGTTCCTAATTCCTGCTCATCCTCTAGCCAGATGTTGTCTCTCAGGAAGCAGAAATAACCACCAGACAGCTCAATTAAAGCAGATTGCAAGCCTAATTTCAATCTTCTGCAGGTTTGGGGAAGAGGTAAGGTAGGGGATCCACCTGCTCCAGCTCCGGTGGCGTGCTGGTGGGCAGGAGTCCAGTCAAGCATTCCCATCTCGCAGCACGGCGTGGATCTCCTGAATTCACTTCTCATTTCGCCCATCGAACGAATGCAATCGGCGGCTCACTGGGGTGGGGCATCCTGTGCTTCTCCGAGAAATCTCCTCCGAAGTAGATCCACAGGGCTAGATTCAGCAGCTCCCAATCCACATGATCCTTGCACATCCGAGCATACCTGCGCGAGTGAGAGAACGGATTCGGTCCCTCCTCGGCTTCCTCCCTCGCAGCTTCCTCCTCTGCTTCCCTCCATTCGCGCGTGCACTAGGTCCAGGAGAGAGCGTCGTCGCGGATCCGCATCGCCCGCTCCCTCCATCTCCTCCCTCGAGTCTCCGGCAGCACCGCCGGCGCGACGGAGTCGAGCGGCTGGAGCATCCGCGGGAAGGCTTTGTAGACATGTGGGAGATGCATCTTGTACATCTGCCTGTCTTCCAGCCATTCCCCCGTGGATATGGCCGGCGACTCCATGGGGCGCACGAGTGGACTTGATGAGGGGGGCAAGCGCGCCCGGAGTCAGGAGGCGGGGGGTGGCGGCGAGATTTATTTGCCAATTACTCCCTCCTTTTCGGTTTATAGGGCTCAATTCAAAAATCTCACCAACCAAGGTAGATGATGAATGGTGGAATACTTTTTGTAGTTTGCAAAAGCACCTAATTAATGCACTTGTTTTCCTCAAAAAATTATGTTTATCAATGCATAAATTGCAATGCATGCTTGCATAAAGTACATGCATTGGTCAATTTTCTCTTAATACTTGCATGCAATGATTTAATGCACCTTGGAATCTGAACATGTGATGGAAAACAACCAAATTGAGCCTTATAAAATTGAAAAACTAAAATTTTGAGATAAGCCCTATAAACCGAAAAGGAGGGAGTATGTGAACTAAACAGTCAACATATAAAATAATTTAAATATATATAATATAGTTAGAAGGGAAACATAAGTTGGACCTGGCGTTCCTATTCTTATATAGAAAAATAGAACATACCTCTGCATTTTCTTCAAAAAAATTACATAAATTGGGCTGCCAAAAATAAAACCTCGGATGGGAGATCCATAGGCCGGTCGATACATGACGACCCTAAGAAAATACAAACAGGCCTATGGACCTCCCATCCGACGTCGTGGGCTGCGCATGTTAAAAATGAAAGCCTAGACGGGGCAGCCCAAAACCACGTCCAACACTTGCCAAAACTTCGTCCCTCGTTTTCTCTGTGTTTCGCACACTCGACATTGTGTGGGCATTTTGACTGTGCATCATATGAAGATGTGCTATGCATGAATGTTGATCAGCATGATGTTAACTGGCTGGTAGTTCCATTTTCGACCATGAATAAAACTTCCAACATGATGTTAACCCTGTTTGAAAAGGCCGTGTTAATATAAATGCTCTGCCTCTGAAAGTTGCAGTTTCTTATCTGAAACTGAACTTGCAGTTTCTAATCTGAAACTGAAACTTGCAGTTTCTTCTCTGAGAATCACATTGTCTGCACTTTTATACTCCTATGAAACTACATTTTTTAAGTGCTAAAAATAGATCTCTAGAATTCATAAAATACTTCATATGCTCAATACTGCAAATCTGAAATTCAAAATATATTCATATCTGAAAGTACTCTCAAAACACACAACACAAAACACAATTCACAACCTGCAAATACTGACAACCCTAAGCTCCTCCTGACAATTCACAACCTGCCCGACTATTGGGCTGGGGGGGGAACAGCCCCCTCCTATTCCTCGGCGGCAGACAGACGCCCCGTGAGACGATGTGAACGGCGAGGGAGACGATGGCGGGGAAGCGTCGTCGGGCCAACTGCTTTTCTCCTCTTGCAGTTGGGTTCGGTCGACGAAGACTCCACCGGCTCGCTCTGGCAGGACACCCTCACAAACGGCACCCTGTAGATGCTCAATCCTTCAATCTCTGGTGGATGCTCCATCTGGGATCGATACTCCCACCACCGCTCCCTCATGATCGGATTCGGTGAATTTGTTTGCTCCATGGCCCAGAGGAGCAGCTCTATGTACTCCGGCCCGACTCCCTCTGGGAGTATCGCCGCCTTTTCGCTCTGTTGCAGATATTTGGCCATGGATGTCGCCGTCGCTGCTAGTTGGTCCTTGTTTTCAAACCAAGACTGTATCTCCAACATCCTAGCTAGCTTCACAGGGTCGCCGTCTGCGATCCTCATGTATCGGTTGTACTCCTCCATCGATCTACTTCTCCACAGCACCTTCACTCGCCGGTGGTGGTTTTTGAATTGAAGAGGAGAGGAGCAGTGCTGGTTTTGGATTAGAACGGGAGAGGAGCGACGCTGGTTTTGGACTGGAACAGGAGAGGAGGGGCGGTGGTTTTGAAATGGAAGAGGAGAGGAGCGGCGCTGCATTTATATTGGAACAGGAGAGGAGCGGCGGTGGTTTAAGAGGAGAAGAGCGGAAGAGCGGCGCTGGTCTTGGAAGTATTTTTTTGTTGTTTCGCTTATTTGGGGTCAAAGTTTGACCATGTACTGTATTTGACAAGCAAAATGTGAATGCATGTCACCAAAAATTGTACCGTTTGGTTCGTATCTGAATGTACTTTCAAATTATACTCCCTCCATTTTTTATACAAGGCCACAAACTCATATTACAGGTACCACGGTAAAAATCAATGCTATGTTTAAGTCAATGTTGCTAGCTAGCTTGTCACCTTGATTGACGTGTTAATTAATGTGGTTTTTCTCTCCCAAGCACAACAAGCCAACCCTCTTACTCCTCATTGGTTGATTAATGTTGGGAATGCAAGCTAACCTTCTCACTCCCGCATGCACACAAGGGATATTAATGTCCTCGGGTGCTAGTACGAGGCAAACGCCATCAATTTTGCCTCGATTAATGTTAGTGGCCTTGTATAGTTGCAAATTATAATTTTGATAGTGGCCTTGTATACAACGTATAACATATATTTTATGTGCGAAAATCATGGTCAATTATGACCCAGAATAAAAGGGAGACTAGTTAATGTGGGGTCGCTTTCTTAATTGAAGGGTAAATTGATTTTTATTTTGATCCAGTCAGAGCGCGCCGGCCCTCTCGTCCAATCCTAAATCGCTGCCGCATGCTCCTCTCCTTCTTCTCCATTGCAAAACCACCTCCTCTCCTCTCCATCATCTCGATTCCAAAACCACCATCTCGCCTCTCCCTCTTCTCTATTGCAAGACCACCGTGTCTCCTTCGTTTTCTAGACGCTTTGCTCCAAGACGCGGGCGCAATCCATGGATACAAAATTAGTATACTGTATACTATTTAAAAGTCGAGGGCGGGGCTTTTCCTACGTGGTAGGCGGCGGGGCAGTTCCGCCTAGTCGGTTCGACATAGACGCGAAAAGACGAGGGAGTAGGCTGCTGCAAACGTAGGGATGTGTGATTTGACAGCGAGTTACTGCTGGACAGGTGGGGCCTGTGATTTGACTTGCCATTATCATTTTAACTGCGGCGCTACGACCGGCGTGAGTCTCCCAGATTCCTGACCACCTCCATACAGGTGCCTCTCCCAATGCTCCACCATGTAGTAGAGGCTGGCTCTTGCATGA
This sequence comes from Triticum aestivum, assembly GCF_018294505.1. NCBI lineage: Eukaryota > Viridiplantae > Streptophyta > Magnoliopsida > Poales > Poaceae > Triticum > Triticum aestivum. The sequence continues at coordinate 86,223,613 of NC_057809.1, forward strand.
GAGCCCACTTCTCCACTTTTTCCTTGTCTCTCTTTCCTCCACATATGCAAAAATGCCATGTAAAGCACACTATTGTACTTACTTTTACTTGCTCCTACAGGTGCTTAAGCCTGCCACATAGGCATAAAGTCTGATGTGGCAAGTTAATCAAGAAGAGAGAGACTAGTTTGGTGACCCAAGGAAGAAACGGTGCTAAGCGTGTGTACCTAGGTGAAAAGACAATTTTGAGTCTATAGCTAATTAAATGAAGCAAACTTAGCAACACCATTTCATTGGAAGAGGTCACTCCTTGACAAATGCAATAAATACACGCGCTTACTAGCACCGTTTCCTCCTTGAGTACGAAGAAAGAGATAGAGAGGAGTAACAAAAAATACACTTATAGCCAACCTTGTTGTAGTATGAGTGACTAAGTGATGACTATGTATGACATGCCAACATCAGATAGCCTAACACACCGTGTTAAATCTCCAAGGGCGCGACCGCGCGAGCGACGCGATGGTCGTGGTAGGCACGACCATGATACGGGCTGCTGGCAGCCCTTGGATCTGAGATCAAACGGTCGCATGCTAAGTTGCTGAAAATTTGCAGAATAACCCTCCAGGATAGGATATTCACCCATAGGTCTAGAATCACGCCATGCAACCGTTCGATCTCAGATCCAAGGGCTCTCGGAAGCCCATATCATGGGAGAATGGAAAGCCACTACCATGCCATTCGCACGCTGGCAGTTCGCTCCTACTCGTCCCCGCACGTCCTTCAATACTACGGCGGTTCGCTCCTACTCGTCCCGTCCATTCACATTACGGCAGTTCCACTAATCCTAACCCTCCTCCCAAATCCATGGCGTCCCAAATCTCCATGATCGGCGGTGAGTACAAGGTTAGAACCATCACCGGCGATGAGTTCGATGTCATCTACACCCGTTCTTCCATGATGGTGAAAGGATGCCTTTCTCGCTTCAGACGCATGTTCAAAAAGTCAGATGATGAGTGGGTCGCTGGGCAAAGATGTTGAGTACACCACAGTCCTGGGACGAGAGAAGGATCTAAAGGACGAAGAGAGGAAGAAGCCCGCCGTGATCCAAGTTTGCGTGCATGACTTATGCTTGGTCTACCACATATGCCATGCCGACATTGAGTGCCAGGATTTTAAGGACTTCCTCGGGATCAACCTAGTCAAATTCGTTACTATAGACTTTGGTAATGACAAAGAAATCCTGGGTCGGATAGGCCTCGTTGTAGGCAACCCCTTCGACCTCCAGAAGAATCGGCTGGTGCCCTCTCGTCAGCCTTCAATGCTGACCCTGGCAGGAGCCATGGTTCATCCTTCGTACGGTAAACTGGTGAAACCTCCATACACGTTTCATCATCATGCATGGCAGCGGAATGTACTAGATATAGACCACATCCAGTACGATGCAATGGATGGCTACCTTTGCTTCAATATCTACAAGGGTTGGATGAAGAGCAACAGCCAAGTGTGCGGTTCAAGCAAAGAAGTATCGGCCAAGAGGAAAAGGGACAAGGATGAAGTCGAGGACGTGGACGAGGACTCCGAGTAAGGTGGCAGTGTCGTTGCTCATGGTGGTTCTAATGCAGTGTCTACCGGAACAGTTGCAAAGTTTAATTTCAGGTGTGCTTAATTTAATTTGAGGGGTGTGTTGTGCTGAGCCCCCAGCAGAACTATGTTATGTTTCTTCTCGTTACTTTAACTCTTCAGTACGTACATACTAGTATTTCTTACATTTCATATTTTAGTTGGTATAGTACTACCACTTGTTTCTTCACATTATATACGTACAATATATATGGCCAACATCATATAGCCAGCAGTTTAGTTGTCAAAGAATTTCAGGGTGCTTAGTTTTGTCAAAGAATTCCAGGATGCTTAGAGGGTGCTTGGATCCAAGGGACTTATTTTAGTCTGACTAAAAATAGTCTCTTTAAGAGGCTAAAGTTCCAAGCACCCCTGACTAAAGAGGGGCTAAAACTAGTCCTGAGACTAAATTTTTTTAGTCAGGGGTACCCCTACTAAAATGTGGATTAGTCCTCTCTCTACTCATTTAACTCCTCTCCTTTAACACAGGTGAGTTCTGGATTGGAGGGTTTGGAGGATAATAAATGCTCATTAACTTGATTTTAGCCTTTTTAGTATTTGGATCCAAGCATGGGTGAGGCTAGCATGTTTTGGTCCCACTACTTTTAGTCATGGGACTAAAACGTATCCAAGCACCCTCTTAGTTTTATTTGAGGGGTGGGTTGTGTTGGACACCATTATTGTGACTAGCCTTTTTAATAGTACTATATGCATAATTTGGCGACGAGCGCTCTCTATATGTACCACCTTTTTTTTAATTTCAAGTTTTGCTCCATGGCGCAATCCATCGATACTACTGTTGTACAAAAGTATACATTTTTTAAAAGGCTAGAGGGCGGGGCAGTCTAGCTTGGTCGGTTTCACGAGAGGCGAGGGCCCTTGTGATTTGACGGCTCATTACTACTGGAAGGCGGGGCCTTGTGATTCGACTGCTCGTATAAATGCGCCGACGACCTGATCAAGGAGGAGCAAAGAACCATGCGGTATACTCAAGTTTTCCACTGGAGTAGTACTGTGACGGAGGAGCACGAAACACGGTAGCCCAGTGCCATATGGCGATAAAAAATGATCTAATTTGCTAGTCATCTCATTGTTAGCATTGTTCTATTCATTCCCTCAAAAAAAACATTGTTCTATTCATGCCTCGCAGAGAACGTGACACGTGCGGCGAAACACCCGAAGCAAAAGATGAAACACAGGAGCAAAAGAAGAAGGAAGATTATCACCCCAAATGATCTAATTCGCCGCAGAGTCGTAACTGCTTCTTCATCGCCTGCACGACCTCCATCTCCTTGCGTGTCTCCTCCGCCATCTTCATCATTGTGTCCATGACGCGACATTTCTCGACGTGAGCCTTCATCATCTGTTCCACGGCCATATTACGTACCTTGATAGCAGCCGGGTGCTTGATGCGGAGCTTCGCCAACTCTTCCTTCTGTTCCATGGCGAGGGCCTGCAGCATCTTCATCGAGGAACTACTATTCTCATGCAGATTCTTCCAGCCGGCGTTCTTCTCCTTCAACAGGTCGATCTCGTGGCAGAGCTTCGCATTGTCCTCCCGAAGTCGCAGGATTTCGCCGGTCGCCTTCTTCTCCGAGGCAATGCTCTTCTTCAGCAGCATCACCAAGCCAGCGGTCAACTCCCCCTACTGATTGAGCTCAGCGGGCATGTCGTCGAGGCTCTCCTTAAGCAACTCCATCAAGCCTTGGATGAACTCCTTCTGCTTATTGAGCTGACCGGGCATGCCGTCGAGGGATAACGACTCCAGCTCCGCCGGCTCGGCATGTTCGCCTCCGCGGCTAGGGCGCTCTTGGGAGCCATCGCCTGCCCGTGAGAGATCTTTCGAGGTCTCCGCGTGGCGGCGAGCCGTCTCTTTTTTTTTCGCAGCCTTGGTTGCCGCTCCCTTGTTACGAGTAGTTCTCGACCTAGAGCTCCGCTCACCGGCCATGGCAACGAAGGACGAAGAAGAAGCACTTATGAGGAGGAAAGGTAGAGTGATCTTCGGTTAGGTAGTTCCCCTTTTTATAACCTAAGTACTAGCACTAGTACTAATACCTGCATAGTGGGAACACATTCAGGTTTGGTACGTACTACTAGTAGGTGTGAGCAGGCTTTCGAATGTGATGGGAATAAGGTAAAGATTAATTGATGGTTTTGGTTTCGAGGCCCGAAACGGCTCCCGATGAGTTTAGCGGAACATAAATTTCAAGTACTACACTGCTCAAATGCGTAAATATTGAGTAGTATGTTACTGTCAAAAATTGGCACAAAATACGAAGGAGACCAATGGAAGTACTACTAGCAACCCAAGATTTAACTACTCGCATGCGCGCAGTGGAGTAATAATGTCTTTCTTCCGCCCTCACGTCCACTCAATTTGCATGCGCTGTATTAATTGACCATCAATGAAGTGAACGACTTTACACGCGTCAAATTATCACATGGGGTGGATCTTGGTACAAAATTGCGTCCGCCCATGTACCCGCGTGTGCGTGGGAGGAATGAGTGCATGCATGGCGTGCGTGCACATCTTCGCTTCGTGCATGTACCGCTAGTATGGCTCAGGGAGGACGAGTACATTCTTCTGGAACCAGCAGCACGTCACTGTGATCAATCCATGCAAGGATGTCGCGACAACACCTACACATGTGCCACGTGGCTTCATGAACTATAAGTGAGGCACTGTGTAGCGTGCCATTGGTATTCTAGTAAGGTACACGTGCATTGCACACATCAGATTTTGCAACCAAATTATGAATAAATACCACACTATAGCATGTAAGCTCTGAGTCATATATGCCTGATGTAGCCCTTCGTTTAATTCTTATAGTTCATCTCATTCAAAATCAATTAGTTTTTATAAAAATGAATATAACGGAGATCTGCGCGGTGTGGTTTGGAAACGAGCATGTTGTAATGTATACACATTGAACAAGGTCAGACTGATTTGAATTTGAGATACCGATGGCACACATCATTTGGCCATGTCGCATCCATGCATGGACACACTATTCTAATTGGAGATGATGGGCGGCTTTTGCATCACATATCTATATCTATACCCCTATATATATTATATTTTTTATATTGTGTGCGGGTAACTTTAACTTTGAAAGATGGTTGTTGGATGAGGCGAATCCGATGGTCCAAAGATGGCAAATTTGAGCACTACTGGCCGTTGGATATCATCTAGATTCCACCAGATTTCGCCACATGTATAATCTAGAAGACTCCATGGTTGAACTTAAGCATAATGCACAAACATCAAAACACAAGTACTTCTTATTTGTTCTAGAATCTTCCGTATCGGAATTGCCCAAATGTTTTTCTACATGATTTTCCATTATTTGTTTTTACTTTATGTCTTACGACGCACAATTCCATGAATCTTAAAATAGATTAGCTTTCTTATAAAAACTAGATGATTTTGAATGAAATGAACTATAAGAATTAAACGAACATCTACATCATGCATATATGACTCAAAGCTTGTATGCTATAATGTGGTATTTATTCATAATTTGGTTGCCAAATCTCATGCGTGCAATGCACGTGTACCTTACTCTAGTCTAAATGGTGTTTGTGTGTGTGTTGTGCGTGTTGAGGTGTAAATTGTCTTTTTTGGGGGTACACGTTAAGCTTGTTCTTCCGAAATTTCAAGACGCGTCTTGTTATGCCGAAAATTCAAGCTAGCGTCTCTGTCTATCGTGCTGTGAAACTGCCGCCTCTTCAACCCGCACCTTGTTAGCCCGAAATATTTAAGATATATCTTTGTCTCGTTGTGCGCTGACAACTCCCTCCATGTCAACCCGCGCCTTGCTATTCTGAAATTACAACGCGCGCGAAAACTCCCACCTCCTGTGAAATCCAGACACACGAAATGCCCGTAGTACCCCTGAACCGAAAGAACCGCCTCAAATTGGTGGGGGTACTTTCGTAACTTACCCCACATTTCGGACAAGCGCGTCTCTAAGCCATGGTTCCCGACTGCCATCCCAACTGCCCACCCATTCGTACATCGAGGCCGCGAAAACCCACGACGAAACCCCACACCCTGCTTCGTCCGCCACCCAGCCGGAGCCTCTTCCCCGACGACGTCGTCCACAGCAACACCTCAACGTCCCTCATCCATCGTACCAGATGAGGATCCGTCGTCAATCTCATCGTCCCACCAGTTCAGCCACCCCGTCCTCCACCTCCAAGGAGCTGTCCCGACGTTCCCCTCGTCTTTCGCGCCACCTCCATTCCCACACTGCCGTCTTCACCTGCACCATCGAAAGAGCATCATCATCACCGTTTCCTCGGATGAAGCTGCGGCCTAATCGGCTCCACCAAAGAGGTTGTACACTAATCGCCACATTTTCTTCTTGATTCGATCTCACGGTGCTGCCGGCGCTCGGTCCCGAGCCGACACGGCGCGGCTCCATCCACGGCGGCATCGCCGGCCACTTCCTACACGGCGTCGCTCCCTCGGCGGCGACGTCCACATCAGTAGGACCTGCTGCTGCTTTAGCTCTCGCTCGCGCTGCTGCTCTGCTCTTGCTCTCGGTCCCCTGCCTGGTCTGCTCTTGCTATTGCTCTTGCTCGCGCTGCTGCACTCGCTCTTGCTCTTGCTTGCGATGTTGCTCCGATTTAGCTACACTTTAGTCGACTGAATCGACTTTTGGGTCAGTCGATTTTCAGGTGGTGGGGGGCTCACCGGGGTGAAGGAAGAACCAGCCGCAGCGGGGAGGGGGGCTCGCCGGAGAGATACCCCACTATCTATCTTAGGGTTCAGGATGGGGGCGGTGGTCGCCGGCGGTGGCGGGGCGTTGGCGGGGCGGTGGCGGTGGGATCGCCAGAGAAAAAGCTCGGCATGGGGTGGCCTAGAGGGATGGCCGGGGCGGCGGCGGACCAGCAGTGGGGAGTGTTTTCGGGGCGGGCGGGGCGGCGCACCGCCAGCCGCGGGCGGCGGGGGCTGCTGTTTGGCCGGCCTAGGGGGTGGAGGTTGAAGATGAACCGCAGGCCCTTGATTTCGTATCCAACGGCTGCAAAATCGACTGACCAAAGATGAAAAAGTCAGTCGACCAACGTGTAGCCTCACCTTGCTAGTGCGTTCAGTTTCGACAACAAAATTCAGTTTCGACAGCAAAATTCAGTTTCGACAGTTAAGTTCATTTTCGACAGTTAAATTCAGTTTCGACAGTTAAGTTCAATTTCGACAGTTAAGTTCAGAGATGAGCGGCTGATGTATTTTACATCTAGCACTTTGTGGTTATGTATTTTATGTCATGTATTGGAGATGCTATTAGAATTCCACTCAGGTTAACGTTGATCATTGTCTCTCTTGTCCTGCTTCAGCCTCGGTGTCGTACAACTCACCGGAGCTGCCCCAACGACGAAACCCTCCATCACAGCGGAGCGGTACCTCGGGCTCCATCTCCAGACGCCTAAGATCTTCTTCCCCTCCTCCGACAGCCAAGTCAGCCGGAGCATCCTCACCGGCTAACCCAATCACGCTGAGATCAACATGGCTTCGCCAAAGAGGTTCTACACTTGTTGCATCTCTTTTTTACTCTACATGTTATATATATTGTCCACTGAGCACTCGTAGTAACGGGAAATACGATTATTTTATCCTACTATATGACAAGCAGTGAGGTACCAGGCAACTTAGCTATCTGTGATGGACTCTCTTGAACGCCATCATTATTTATCTCTGCGCGTTTCAGCTGTGCATTTGTCGATGGGCCTGGGAGTTGAGCTAGTATGGCAGTGGCCTAGGTCCAAAGTAATAGAAGTAGCACAAAAACATTTTTTAGTGTAGGATTTTCCTTGCTCAAGCCTGCCTACTAGAATCGCCAGTGCTTGAAAGGAAAAGTGAATGAAAAACATCGGAATTGGAAAGTTTCCTATGGTACTACTTTTCATGAATTTGGTGCAAAGGAATGGAGCAAAGGAAAACTGTAGGATTTGTTCCTTTAGTGTCTCCTTGAAAGAAAAATCGTAGGAATTCTAATTTCCACTTCTCCTCCTTTTCATATTCCTATTCATCAAGCACAAGACTAAGAGATAGTAGCATAATAGCATTATAACCGTACATTTTCTTGTGGTTTGACTTAATCTCACCATGCTTTTTTGCATCATGTGATCTTCCAATTGTTGTGAATCAAACACCCAGATTGGCAGAAATCCTGTGTTTTTAAATTCTCTGTTTTGCACGTGCATTCCTATCCTATTCCTGTCTATTTCCTATCCCTGCATTGTTAGAATCCTCAAATTCAAACAAGCCCTTACTCAATTACTTCTGTTACAGATATGTGTCAAAGAAAACCTTGTGTGGTTTGTCCTGCTCCTGCGGCGCTGTGTTCCACCTAGCTCAGCTGCTCCAACAACGGAAGGGTTCACCACAACAGGGATCCGCTCTCCAGACTGTCTTTCGCCACCTCAGATCTTCTTCCCCGCCGCCGGCAGCCGCGACAATTGCATTACCATCATCAACTGAGCAGATGACCTTGAGGACTACACGGGTCCGCAAGAGAGGTCGCTTAATATGATGACATGCTACATTATCGTCGTGTTCACCTATTAGACTCCGAGTCAGTTCCAAACTAATGCTGAAACTTGAGTTTTTAAATGGTTGTGGGGTACATATTGGGGCAGCAATCAGTACTATCTGTCTACTATCTGGTTAATCTCCGGTGTCTACTACGAGTTTCATGTTGGGTGCAAACAAACATTAAAGGAGCCATTATCTGTATTTTTTAACTAAAGCTATTATCTGCCTGCTATCATTGGTTTTGGGTCTATCCACAGTTTGCTACCATCACTCTGGATTTGTGCATGCACTCCTTACATAATCTCACTATGATTTATTCCTATTCATGCCAGTTATTGTACACAATGGAATTGATCATGTAGAGCAAAATAGACGAGCCTTGCGTGGCAATAAAATTTCATGCAGACATCGTTCCATGGTGGGCGCAATGGCAGCCCCCCTCCACCCATTTCGGATCGTAATCAAGAGGAAGATAACTGTTATGAGGGGGACTCAGAAGGAGAAGACCACTCCTATTTACCCCATGAGGTCTTCGCTCTAACTTGGCATGCTGATGTTGGTAATATCATGCATAGGGTGCCTTGCATTGCTTACTGTACACATTAAAGATGTCATCTGCTTAGTTTAGACATGCTTTGTGTCAATGCCATCTGTTTAGTTTCTTTATCGTATATGTGAATCATGTAATGCCATCTTGTCTAGCCAGGCATCATATATGTGAATTTTGCAATGCCACCCTGGTTAGCCAGTCATCTTATATGTGAATTATATCATGCCATGATTTTTTTATTGCGTGTTAAATTTGTCAACAATTTTAGTACATTCAATTACTCTTCCTATGCATCAGCCATTTGGCACGGTCATGGAAAAATCTGGAGTGGAAACAAGGTCTTCAGAGCAGACAATGCTATCTGACGAAGCGCATGTCTTGCTGGTTACCGATAGCTCCTCAGAGGAGGATTCAGAGACAGATGACCAGTCATATCCCCCCCCCCCCGAGGTGCATGCCCTAACTTGGCAGGGTTATGTTGCTCATATCGTGCGTATGGTATCTTGCATTGCTATGTCATTTGCTTAGTTTAGACATGCTTTGTGTGAATGCCACCTGTTTAGTGTCTAATTACCATATATGTGAATTATGCAATGCCATCTTGTTGCAAGACATTATATATGTGAATTATGCAATGTTATATTGTTGCAAGCCATTATGTATGTGAATTATGCAATGCCATGTTGTTTAGGCAAGCGTCATATATGTGAATTATAGCATGCCGTCCTTTTTTTGTATTTCTCATTGCTTTTGTCAACAATGTTTGTATATTCAACTGCTCTTCCTGTGCATCAGCCATTTGAATTTGTGATGGAGAAATCTGGAGTGAAAACAAGGTCTTCAGAGCAGACAATGCTACCTGCTGAAGCAGATATCTTGCTGGTTACAGATAGCTCTTCAGAGGAGGATTCAGAGGCAGATGACCAGTCCTATTATCCCCCTGAGGTGTATGCTCAAACTTGGCAGGGTTATATTACTCATATAATGCATATGTTGTATTGCAATGCTTAGTTTTTACATCATATACACAATATTGAATGCCATCTCCTTAGTTGACACATCATATATGAGATTGCCCTCTGCTCACTTCCTTAGTATATAAATCATATATTTGAATTATGTCATGCTATGATGTTTACATAGACAACATGTATCTGAATTATGGCAAGCCAACCCATTTTCTAAAGACATAATATAGTTATATCATCTCATCCTGTTTACATAGTCATCATATTTAAATTATGTCATTCTATCCGTGAATTATATCATGCCATCATGTTTCCATCGACGGCATGTTTGTGATTTATGGCATGTCAACCACTTTAATAGACACATAGTATAGTTATATCATGTCATCATGTTTACATAGTCATCATATTTTGAATTATGTCATTCTATCCTGTTTAGTTAGCCATCATACATGTGAAATTGTGTCATGCTATCCTGTTCAATTAGCCATCATATATGTGAAATTATGTCCTGCTATTCTGTTTGCTTAGACAACATAAATGTGAATTATTTCATGCCCTGTTTTCTTCCCTACTATCCATTGCACCTGTCTATCTTACAATGTCTGTACATTCAATTACTTTTCTTGTTTATCAGCCATTTCAATTGGAGGGAGTGATGGCAGTATCTGTGGGAGTAAAAACACGGTCTTCAGAAAAGATCGTGCTACCTGTCGATGCAGGTAGAACCACGGTTGTACTTGCCCAAGAACCAGCCCCACCACACATAACCCACACTCATGCAAATTGTACCCCTACCCAGTTGGACAGAGAACCAGCTACACCCCTTCTAACCCCAGCAGATAGACACCCAGTTCCCATTGACACAGCACCGTCTCCACCAAAGAGCACCCAAACACGAGCAGTTAGTAAGGCAACTGTAGTGCCCAAATCATGAGGACCACCACTCCGAACCCGAAGTCAATGCTTAAAGCAGAAGAAGAATTGTTCTTAGGTCAGGCTCCGTAGCTATGGTTCATACTACTTTGCTCTTGCATCACTGTATTTAATGATACCAACTAATTTCAAATTTGAAGGATGCATTTGAAACTCCAATGGCGCAACAGGTATGTTTTAAACCTGTTTCTTCAACATGTTTGGTTGTTTGCTGTTGTAACTTGCTCTATGTTGATTTCAGTTTCAATTGAATAAAAAATTATGTTCTCATGCCATGCACATTACAAGTGTTGTTATTGTTGTGTAGTTTCCCACTTATATTCTGTCTATGTTGCTTTGTCTTGAATAGATTGATTCGAACTGTATCTATCTTGATTGGCAACATAAACTAGAATGATATAGACCATACAGTGACCATACTACATAGATATATGTTTGTTTCATGCTGTTATCCTGTCCACCTTACTACTGAACTGGTAAACCTGAGATGTGTTTGTTTGTTTCTCTTTTAGAACACGGATAAAATATTGGAGAAGAGTACCCTGTTATGCAATGGTAAAGGAAGTAATGCAGATAAGGTTCAAGATAGTGAGACATCCCTGTTGGTCTCCAAGAAAGCTGATAAAAACTATATTGAAGACACTGAGACAACCCCAAAGTCATGTCTTGATGTAGTGTTCGAGTTACTGGCTACCACTGCTGGCACCAGCTCTTCGAACTCGTTGCCTGAATCAGTCCGGCTTCTTGAGTCTCAACTTCAAGTTAAAAGACATCGATCAGATGTTATGCGACAGGAAGCCGAAGGACTGAGGAAGTCCCTGCAGAATTCAGATGCATACTTTTTGGTGCAACAACAAGCGCTGGAGGACTTAAGCGCCAAACAAGAGAAAGTTAATAAGCTTGCTAAGCATCTTGCCAGCATTATGGGTACCCATGATATTGTTTCTTGAGCTCTTCTGAAGTGGTTTCAATGCTGGACTTGTTTTGCTGCGGCGTTTATATGCTGCTGTGTTCCCTATATTTGCACTGGTGGCGAACTTTGATACCCAGTGGATGTAATATGTGTAATAGCTGTGATAGCCTAGTGTAAGTTTCTTGCTTATTTATTTCCTTGTTGTCTTGCTTATTTGTTTGCTTGTAGTCAGTGCAGTTCTTTTTCTGCGGTTTGCTAGTGGCTGCAATAACCTATTTTTTAAAACTAGGCCACAACAACCATGGGCTAATATTTACTGTAGTGACACTAGGCCTCCTACGGGCCATAGAAACTGTGGGCCTTCTATGGGACGTATAAACAGTGGGCCTTCTACGGGCCGTAGAAGCAGTGGGCCTTCTACGGGCCGTAGAAACAATAGGCCTTCTACAGGTCGTATCATCAATGGGCCTTCTACGGGCCGTATCATCAATGGGCCTTATATGGGCCGTATGATCGATTGGCCAAACATGGGCCGAACAGACCGCATTCTGGCCGTAAACGGGCTAGAGTTGGAATTGTCTGTTCATGGGCCGACCATAACGGGCCATCGTTAATAGGCCGTATTTGATGACACTATGAAAATGGCCCAACGTATTAACGGACCACAAACGGGCCGACTGTAACCACGGGCTGAATTTGGCCCACAAGCAGAAAATGATAGTAACGGGCCGTAAGTAAACGAATGCTGGAAATGAGCCCAAGAATAAATGGGCTCTGAAGAAGGCCGGAAGATAACATGGGCTGGAAACGGCCCAACGGTATAACGGGCCATTAATGGGTATAAAGTGATACACTGTTCATCACGGGACAGTTTCACCATGGGTCGTTAACGGGTGTAAAGTGATACACTGTTCATTACGGGCCAGTTTCACCACGGGCCGTTAATAGGCCAAGAGTTACATAGGGCCTCATATGGGCCGAAAGACGTCATGGGCTAGAAGTAAAAACGGACTGGAATCATATTGGATGGCCCAGATGATGCTACTGGGCCTAATTCGTATAGGGCGTAACGGGCCTTGGGTTAGCGGGCTGTAAATGGGCTATATTCGAACAGGCCATTAACAGGCTTTCCATGGGCCGGCCCGCCAGCTTTTGACTAAGTCAAACGGGCCGGACTTTACACATGAATGGGCCTCTGTTGGGCCGTGCCACATGTCGACGTATCATAGGCGCCTATCTGACCCACTGACGAGCTGACACGTGTTTCGTCCGGCCAATAAGAATTTTACATGTGGAAATTTCCCATTGGTCGGGGCTGTTAACGGGTTATCAGATCCAAAACCCGACCCGATAGCTTAACGGTGTTCCGTTATGGTGGATGCCACGTGTCGGTCACCCTTGACGAAAGCACTTCTGTGACGCGCGATTTATCGTCATGGAAGTGGACACTTCCGTGATGATAATTTTGGTAATGTCATGGAACACTTCTACGACAGCACAGGTATTACTATCTTGATTCTGTCATAAATTTGTCATGGATGTACATGCATGACAAAAAAGCGACCTATTGTGACAAACACGTATCATCACGGAAGTGTATTTTTTGTAGTGTAATCTTCACAACAACCCATGTAATACATAAGGGAAAGAGATACATAGTTCGCTTACAATCGCCACTTCACACAATACATGAATAAAGCATTACATCATCCAGATACACACAAGGTCCGACTACGGAACCAAAATGAAAGAAGACTACCCCAAATGCTACACAGATCCCCGATCGACCCCAACTGGGCTCCACTACTGATCAACTAGAACGAAACAACACAAAGGACAAGATCTTCATCGAGCTCCTCCTTGAGCTCGGTTGCGTTACCTGCACGGTCTCATCAGCACCTGCAAGCTGGTTTTGGAAGTATCTATGAGTCACGGGGACTCAACAATCTCACACCCTCGCGATCAAGACTATTTAAGCTTATAGGTAAGGTAAAAGGTATGAGGTGGAGCTGCAGCAAGCGACTAGCATATATGGTGGCTAACATATACGCAAAAGAGAGCGAGAAGAGAAGGCAAAGGCACGGTCGAGAAACTATGATCAAGAAGTGATCCTAGAACAACCTACGTCAAGCATAACTCCAACACCGTGTTCACTTCCCGGACTCCGCCGGAAAGAGACCATCACGGTTATACACGCGGTTGATGTATTTTAATTAAGATCAACTTCTGGTTTTCTACAACCGGACATTAACAAATTCCCATCTGCCCATAATCACGGGCACGGCTTTCGGAAGTTCAAATCCCTGCAGGGGTGTCCCAACTTAGCCCATCACAAGCTCTCACGGTCAACGAAGGATATTCCTTCTCCCAAGACAATCCGATCAGACTCGGCATCCCAGTTACAAGACATCCTCGACAATGGTAAAACAAGTCCAGCAAGACCGCCCGATGCGCCGACATCCTGATGGGAGCTGCACATATCTCGTTCTCAGGGCAACACCGGATGAACACTACGTACAGCTAAAACCAGCCCTCAAGTTTCCCCGAGGTGGCGCCGCAAGTGGCTCTGTTTCGGACCAACACTTAGACAAGCACTGGCCCGGGGGGGTTAAAATAAAGATGACCCTTGGGCTGGCCTAACCCAAGGGAAAAAAGGCTAGGTGACGAATGGTAAAACCAAGGTTGGGCCTTGCTGGAGGAGTTTTATTCAAGGCGAACTGTCAAGGGGTTCCCATTATAACCCAACCGTGTAAGGAACGCAAAATCCGGGAATATAACACTGATATGACGGAAACTAGGGCGGCAAGAGTGGAACAAAACACCAGGCATAAGGCCGAGCCTTCCACCCTTTACCAAGTATATAGATACATTAATTAAATAAGAGATATTGTGATATCCCAACAAAATATCCATGTTCCAAACATGGGACAAGCTCCAATCTTCACCTGCAACTAACAACGCTATAAGAGGGGCTGAGCAAAGCAGTAACATAGCCAAACAACGGTTTGCTAGGACAAGGTGGGTTAGAGGCTTGGCTTAACAAAATGGGAGGCATGATAAGCAAGTGGTAGGTATCGCAGCATAGACATAGCAAAAGAGCGAGCAACTAGCAAGCAAAGATAGAAGTGATTTCGAGGGTACGGTCATCTTGCCTGAGATCCCGCAAGGAAGAAGAACGAGTCCATGAAGAAGACAAACGGATGTAGTCCATTGGGTCCTCACAAACGCGACGTTATCGGAACCAACCCGAAGAAGCAACACTGGAAAGAAGCACACAACATAGTAAACAAACAACACATGAACAAGGCATGATATGCGGGATGCGGTATGTGATGCATATGCATGATTTGGAAAGGAATGATTGAACCTGGCCTAAACTTGGAAAACCAAGAGTTCCACTGGAAAGAGGACTTGATTTCGGTTGAAATCGATATAGAGATCACCGGAATCGGATGCACGGTTTGGAAATGACAAGCAAAACAAATATGGCACCGGTCTGCGATAATCAGCACGAGACCATCTAAATGCAACAAGAACAACATGCTATAGCACTCCAACATGACAACAAAATACATGGCAGGGATCCACTCATGATGCTTGACAAAAGATGAACACTGAGCTACGGCTAATTCACTCATTAGCAAGCTCAAACAAGCATGGCAAAAATGCAAAAGATAATAGGTTTCAGACATGTGAAATTAACAGCATGTCAGGAATTTATCATCAGGAAGCAATGTTTAGAGGAATGAAACAACATGCTACAGGAACATATCATGGCAAAGCAAGGTGTGGCATGAAGCTACTCAAAGCATATAACAAAAGTCCCTTAGTGACCATGAGCCACAAGGGATCAGAAAATACAATTGCAAGCATGTGAACATAGCAAAAACATAAACAGATTCAGACTTGGTGAAAAACTGGAGCATGGCAAAACAGATAACGAGTAGGCATGTTTACGAGCTCGATGCAGTCACTACAAAGCATGGCATGATAAACTAAGCATACACCCAGCAAATAGACATGGCATAAAAGCTATACATGGCAAGAACAACAACATAGCATGCACGGATCAACAACAACAAGCTTGGCAAAATTGCTAAACATGTTAACAATCTGCCAGGAACATTTTATAGCAAAAGTAGAGCTCGATTGACTCAAGCTAGGGTGCTCCATAATTGCAAACAAAGACATGGATGGATAGAGCACAACAATATCTACAAAACATCCTTACTGATCATCCTCAAAAGATGCACAGATCACTAGGAAACAACATGAACATATGGCATAAAAACAATAACAGGACAAGGACTTAGTGAAATTCTAAGTCCCTGAAATCAGCATCATTGAGTAAGCTACTTTGCATGCTTGTGCTAGTCACCACAAAGATCACAAAAATACATGGCATACACCCCTGTAAAGATGGCATGGCATACATCAAAACAAATGTAGAGCTCAGGATGATAGCATGCACACATTAATCATGGCAAAAATGACAAAAGGGCATTTGCTGAAATAGATCTGAAACTATCATCACATAGCCCTCTTCCAATAGCATTTCGGGCATCAAGATGAGCTCGAATGAAAATGATGCAATGAGATGAAATGATGTACTCGTCGAGACGAACATTTGGTATGCTACACGCACGAATCCGAGCCACGGTGATGAAGTTATGATGCGATGAAAAATGCAAAAAATAATATGCAAAGCTGGGAACGAAGTCAACCCTAAAATCCGGATCTCAAATCTGAGGCGGTTACTGTAGCGGTGCACCTCCCGAGGTTCGCCGGAACTCGAAGAACTCGCCGAAGCCCGACTTGCTGAGGAAGGAGAGGAAGGCGGGGGCTAGGGTTAGACCGCGAATTTCGGAGGGGATCACATATTTAAAGGTAGAGGGAGCTAGGAGTGTCCAAATGAGGTGCGGTTTGTGGCCACGCGATCGTGATCGAAAGGCCTAGGTGATGGAAGAGGTTTAGGTGGGTTTTGGGGCACTTTGGTGGGGTGTTGGGCTGCAACACACACGAGGCTTTTTCGGTCCCTCAGTTAACCGTTGGAGTATCGAACGAAGTCCAAATGACACGAAACTTGACAGGCGGTCTACCGGTAGTAAAACAAGGCCGCATGACAAGTCTCGGTCCAATCCGGAAACGTTTAACACCCGCACACGAAAAGAGGTAGAAAGGGCCACCGGAGGACGTAGGAGCGCCGGAATGCAAAACGGACAACGGGGAAAATGCTCAGATGCATGAGACGAACATGTATACAAATGCGATGCACATGATGACATGATATGAAATGCATGACACGCAAGCAAATGAGAAGGCAACAATAGCGAATAACTGGAGGGCACCTGGCACATCGGTCTCGGGGCATTACAACTAACTTGGTGATGGTGACTAGAGAATTCCGTCAATCACTATTTTATCTGGAAGATTAATTCCCACTTGATTCAAGCAATTCTAGTACCCAGACAATCTGAGAACATGCTCACTGCTTGAGCTATTCTCCTCCATCTTTTAGCTATAGAACTTGTTGTAGACTTCATATCTCTCAACTCGGGTATTTGCTTGAAATATTAACTTCAACTCCTGGAACATCTCATATGGTCCATGACATTCAAAACATCTTTGAAGTCCCGATTCTAAGCCGTTTAAGCATGATGCACTAAACTATCAAGTAGTCATCATATTGAGCTAGCCAAACGTTCATAACATTTGCATCTGCTCCTGCAATAGGTTTGTCACCTAGCGATGCATCAAGGACATAATTCTTCTGTGCAGCAATGAGGATAAACCTCAGATCACGGATCCAATCCGCATCATTGCTACTAACATCTTTCAACTTAGTTTTCTCTAGGAACATATCAAAAATAAAACAGGGGAGCTAAACGCGAGCTATTGATCTACAACATAGATATGCTAATACTACCAGGACTAAGTTCATGATAAATTTAAGTTCAATTAATCATATTTCTTAAGAACTCCCACTTAGATAGACATCCCTCTAATCCTATAAGTGATCACGTGATCCATATCAATTAAACCATGTCCGATCATCACGTGAGATGGAGTAGTTTCAATGGTGAACATCGCTATGTTGATCATATCTACTATATGATTCACGCTCGACCTTTCGGTCTCAGCGTTCCGAGGCCATATCTGTTATATGTTGGAAATATGCCCTAGAGGCAATAATAAAATGGTTATTATTATATTTCCTTGTTCATGATAATCGTTTATTATCCATGCTAGAATTGCATTGATAGGAAACTCGGATACATGTGTGGATACATAGACAACACCATGTCCCTAGTAAGCCTCTAGTTGACTAGCTCGTTGATCAATAGATGGTTACGGTTTCCTGACCATGGACATTGGATGTCGTTGATGACGGGATCACATCATTAGGAGAATGATGTGATGGACAAGACCCAATCCTAAGCCTAGCACAAGATCGTGTAGTTCGTATGCTAAAGCTTTTCTAATGTCAAGTATCATTTCCTTAGACCATGAGATTGTGCAACTCCTAGATACCGTAGGAATGCTTTGGGTGCACCAAACGTCACAACGTAACTGGGTGGCTATAAAGGTGCACTGCGGGTATCTCCGAAAGTGTCTGTTGGGTTGGCACGAATCGAGACTGGGATTTGTCACTCCGTGTAACGGAGAGGTATCTCTGGGCCCACTCGGTAGGACATCATCATAATGTGCACAATGTGACCAAGGAGTTGATCACGGGATGATGTGTTACGGAATGAGTAAAGAGACTAGCCGGTAACAAGATTGAACGAGGTATCGGGATACCGACGATCGAATCTCGGGCAAGTATCGTACCGATAGACAAAGGGAATTGTATACGGGATTGACTGAATCCTTGACATCGTGGTTCATCCGATGAGATCATCGTGGAACATGTGGGAGCCAACATGGGTATCCAGATCCCGCTGTTGGTTATTGGCCGGAGAGTTGTCTCGGTCATGTCTACATGGTTCTCGAACCCGTAGGGTCTACACACTTAAGGTTCGATGATGCTAGGGTTATAGGGAAAGTATGTACGTGGTTACCGAATGTTGTTCGGAGTCCCCGATGAGATCCCGGGCGTCACGAGGAGTTCCGGAATGGTCCAGAGGTAAAGATTTATATGTGGGAAGTCCCGTTTTGTGTTGGGGAACGTAGTAATTTAAAAAAAATTCCTACGCACACGCAAGATCATGGTGATGCATAGCAACGAGAGGGGAAAGTGTTGTCCACGTACCCTCGTAGACCGAAAGCGGAAGCGTTAGCACAACACGGTTGATGTAGTTGTACGTCTTCACGATCCGACCGATCCAAGTACCGAACGCACGGCACCTCCGAGTCCAGCACACGTTCAGCTCAATGACGTCCCGCGAACTCCGATCCAGCAGAGCTCCACGGGAGAGTTCCATCAGCACGACGGCGTGGTGACGGTGATGATGTTGCTACCGACGCAGGGCTTCGCCTAAGCACCGCTACGATATGACCGAGGTGGAATATGATGGAGGGGGGCACCGCACACGGCTGGGAGAGATCAACTGATCAACTTCTGTGTCTAGAGGTGCCCCCTACCCCTGTATATAAAGGAGCAAGGGGGGAGGCAGCCGGCCCTCTATGGGCGCGCCAGGAGGAGGAGTCCTCCTAGTAGGAGTAGGACTCCCCTTTCCTACTCCTACTAGGAGGAGGAAAGGAAGGAGGAGAAGGAAAAGGAAGGAGAAGGAGGAAAAAGAGGAAAGGGGGGCCGGCCCCCTAGTCCAATTCGGTTTGGGCTAGGGGGGCCCCGCGCCCTGCCTCTTCTCTTCCACCACTTGGTCCATGATGCCCATTACTTCTTCCTCGTATTCCCGTAACTCCCCGGTACCCTGAAAATACCCGAATCACTCGGAACCTTTCCGATGTCCGAATATAGTCGTCCAATATATCGATCTTTACGTCTCGACCATTTCGAGACTCCTCATCATGTCCCCGAACTCATCCGGGACTCCGAACTACCTTCGGTACATCAAATCACATAAACTCATAATACAATCGTCACCGAAACTTTAAGCATGCGGACCCTACGGGTTCGAGAACTATGTAGACATGACCGAGACATGTCTCCGGTCAATAACCAATAGAGGAACCTGGATGCTCATATTGGCTCCCACATATTCTACGAAGATCTTTATCGGTCAGACCGCATAACAACATACGTTGTTCCCTTTGTCATCGGTATGTTACTTGCCCGAGATTCGATCGTTGGTATCTCAATACCTACTTCAATCTCGTTACCGGCAAGTCTCTTTACTCGTTCTGTAATACATCATCCCGCAACTAACTTATTAGTTGCAATGCTTGCAAGGCTTAAGTGATGTGCATTACCGAGAGGGCCTAGAGATACCTCTCCGACAATCGGAGTGACAAATCCTAATCTCGAAATATGCCAACCCAACAAGTACCTTCGGAGACACCTGTAGAGCACCTTTATAATCACCCAGTTACGTTGTGACGTTTGGTAGCACACAAAGTGTTCTTCCGGTAAATGGGAGTTGCATAATCTCATAGTCATAGGAACATGTATAAGTTATGAAGAAAGCAATAGCAACAAACTGAACGATCAAGTGCTAAGCTAATGGAATGGGTCAAGTCCATCACATCATTCTCCTAATGATGTGATTCCGTTAATAAAATGACAACTCATGTCTATGGCTAGGAAACATAACCATCTTCGATTAACGAGCTAGTCAAGTAGAGGCATACTACTAACACTCTGTTTGTCTATGTATTCACACATGTATTATGTTTCCGGTTAATACAATTCTAGCATGAATAATAAACATTTATCATGATATAAGGAAATAAATAATAACTTTATTATTGCCTCTAGGCATATTTCCTTCAGTCTCCCACTTGCACTAGAGTCAATAATCTAGATTACATAGTAATGATTCTAACACCCATGGAGCTTTGGTGCTGATCATGTTTTGCTCGTGGAAGAGGCTTAGTCAACGGGTCTGCAACATTCAGATCCGTATGTATCTTGCAAATTTCTATGTCTCCCACCTGGACTAAATCCCAGATGGAACTGAAGCGTCTCTTGATGTGCTTGGTTCTCTTGTGAAATCTGGATTCCTTCGCCAAGGCAATTGCACCAGTATTGTCACAAAAGATTTTCATTGGACCCGATGCACTAGGTATGACACCTAGATCGGATATGAACTCTTTCATCCATACTCCTTCATTTGTTGCTTCCGAAGCAGCTATGTACTCCGCTTCACATGTAGATCCCGCCATGACGCTTTGTTTAGAACTGCACCAACTGACAGCTCCACCCTACAATATAAACACGTATCTGGTTTGCGATTTAGAATCGTCCGGATCAGTGTCAAAGCTTGCATCAACGTAACCATTTATGATGAGCTCTTTGTCACCTCCTTATATGAGAAACATATCCTTAGTCCTTTTCAGGTACTTCAGGATGTTCTTGACCGCTGTCCAGTGATCCACTCCAGGATTACTTTGGTACCTCCCTGCTAGACTTATAGCAAGGCACACATCAGGTCTGGTACATAGCATTGCATACATGATAGAGCCTATGGCTGAAGCATAGGGAACATCTTTCATTTTCTCTCTATCTTCTGCAGTGGTCGGGCATTGAGTCTTACTCAACTTCACACCTTGTAACACAGGCAAGAACCCTTTCTTTGCCTGATCCATTTTGAACTTCTTCAAAACTTTGTCAAGGTATGTGCTTTGTGAAAGTCCAATTAAGCGTATTGATCTATCTCTATAGATCTTAATGCCCAATATGTAAGCAGCTTCACCGAGGTCTTTCATTGAAAAACTCTTATTTAAATATCCCTTTATGCTATCCAGAAATTCTATATCATTTGCAATCAATAATATGTCATCCACATATAATATCAGAAATGCTACAGAGCTCCCACTCACTTTCTTGTAAATACAGGCTTCTCCAAAAGTCTGTACAAAACCAAATGCTTTGATCACACTATCAAAGCGTTTATTCCAACTCCGAGAGGCTTGCACCAGTCCATAAATGGATCTCTGGAGCTTGCACACTTTGTTGGCTTCCTTTGGATCGATAAAACCTTCTGGCTGCATCATATACAACTCTTCTTCCAAAAATCCATTCAGGAATGCAGTTTTAACATCCATTTGCCAAATTTCATGATCATAAAATGCGACAATTGCTAACATGATTCAGATAGACTTAAGCATCGCTACGGGTGAGAAGGTCTCATCGTAGTCAATCCCTTGAACTTGTCGAAAACCTTTTGCAACAAGTCGAGCTTTGTAGACAGTAACATTACCGTCAGCGTCAGTCTTCTTCTTGAAAATCCATTTATTCTCAATTGCTTGCTGATCAACGGGCAAGTCAACCAAAGTCCACACTTTGTTCTCATACATGGATCCCATCTCAGATTTCATGGCTTCTAGCCATTTTGCGGAATTTGGGCTCACCATCGCTTCTTCATAGTTCGTAGGTTCATCATGATCTAGTAGCATGACTTCCAGAACAGGATTACCGTACCACTCTGGTGCGGATCTTATTCTGGTTGATCTACGAGGTTCGGTAGTAACTTGATCTGAAGTTTCATGATCATTATCATTAGCTTCCTCACTAATTGGTATAGGTGTCACAAAAACCGGTTTCAGTGATGTACTACTTTCCAATAAGGGAGCAGGTATAGTTACCTCATCAAGTTCTACTTTCCTCCCACTCACTTCTTTCGAGAGAAACTCCTTCTCTAGAAAGGATCCATTCTTAGCAATGAAAGTCTTGCCTTCGGATCTGTGATAGAAGGTGTACCCAACAGTTTCCTTTGGGTATCCTATGAAGACACATTTCTCCGATTTGGGTTCAAGCTTATCAGGTTGAAGCTTTTTCACATAAGCATCGCAGCCCCAAACTTTTAGAAACGACAACTTTGGTTTCTTGCCAAACCACAGTTCATAAGGAGTTGTCTCAACGGATTCCGATGGTGCCCTATTTAACGTGAATGCAGCCGTGTCTAAAGCATAACCCCAAAACGATAGTGGTAAATCTGTAAGAGACATCATAGATCGCACCATATCTAGTAAAGTACGATTACGACGTTCGAACACACCATTACATTGTGGTGTTCCGGGTGGCGTGAGTTGCGAAACTATTCAGCATTGTTTCAAATATAGACCAAACTTGTAACTCAAATATTCTCCTCCACGATCAGATCGTAGAAACTTTATTTTCTTGTTACGATGATTTTCAACTTCACTCTAAAATTCTTTGAACTTTTCAAATGTTTCAGACTTATGTTTCATTAAGTAGATATACCCATATCTGCTTAAATCATCTGTGAAGGTGAGAAAATAACGATATCCGCCACGAGCCTCAATATTCATCAGACCACATACATCTGTATGTATGATTTCCAACAAATCTGTTGCTCTCTCCATAGTACCGGAGAACGGCGTTTTGGTCATCTTGCCCATGAGGCACGGTTCGCAAGTACCAAGTGATTCATAATCAAGTGATTCCAAAAGTCCATCAGTATGGAGTTTCTTCATGCACTTTACACCGATATGACCTAAACGGCAATGCCACAAATAAGTTGCACTATCATTATCAACTCTGCATCTTTTGGTTTCAACATTATGAATATGTGTATCACTACTATCGAGATTCATCAAAAATAGACCACTCTTCAAGGGTGCATGACCATAAAAGATATTACTCATATAAATAGAACAACCATTATTCTCTGATTTAAATGAATAACCGTCTCGCATCAAACAAGATCCAGATATAATGTTCATGCTCAACGCTGGCACCAAATAACAATTATGTAGGTCTAAAACTAATCCCGAAGGTAGATGTAGAGGTAGCGTGTCGACCGTGATCACATCGACTTTGGAACCATTCCCCACGTGCATCGTCACCTTGTCCTTTGCCAGTGTTCGCTTAATCCATAGTCCCTGTTTCAAGTTGCAAATGTTAGCAACAAAACCAGTATCAAATACCCAGGTGCTACTGCGAGCTCTAGTAAGGTACACATCAATAACATGTATATCACATATACCTTTGTTCACCTTGCCATCCTTCTTATTCTCCAAATACTTGGGGCAGTTCCGCTTCCAGTGTCCAGTCTGCTTGCAGTAGAAGCACTTAGTTTCAGGCTTAGGTCCAGATTTATTTTCTTCTCCTGAGCAGTAACTTGCTTACTGTTCTTCTTGAAGTTCCCCTTCTTCTTCCCTTTGCCCTTTTTCTTGAAACTGGCGGTCTTGTTGACCATCAACACTTGATGCTCCTTCTTGATTTCTATCTCCGCAGCCTTTAGCATTGCGAAGAGCTCGGGAATTGTCTTATCCATCCCTTGCATGTTATAGTTCATCACGAAGCTCTTGTAGCTTGGTGGCAGTGATTGAAGAACTCTGTCAATGACACTATCAACAGGAAGATTAACTCCCAGTTGAGTCAAGTGATTATGATACCCAGACATTTTGAGTATATGTTCACTGACAGAACTATTCTCCTCCATCTTGCAGCTATAGAATTTATTGGAGACTTCATATCTCTCAATTCGGGCATTTGCTTGAAATATTAACTTCAACTCCTGGAACATCTCATATGCTCCATGACGTTCAAAACATCATTGAAGTCCTGATTCTAAGCCATAAAGCATGGCACACTGAACTATCGAGTAGTCATCAGCTTTGCTCTGCCAGACGTTCATAACATCTGGTGTTGCTCCAGCAGCAGGCCTAGCACCTAGTGGTGCTTCCAGGACGTAATTCTTCTGTGCAGCAGTGAGGATAATCCTCAAGTTACAGACCCAGTCCGTGTAATTGCTACCATCATCTTTCAACTTTGCTTTCTCAAGGAACGCATTAAAATTCAACGGAACAACAGCACATGCCATCTATCTACAATCAAACACAGACAAGCAAGATATTATCAGTTACTAAGTTCATGATAAATTTTAAGTTCAATTAATCATATTACTTAAGAACTCCCACTTAGAAAGACATCCCTCTAATCTTCTAAGTGATCACGTGATCCAAATCAACTAAACCATAACCGATCATCACGTGAACTGGAGTAGCTTTCAATGGTGAACATCAATATGTTGATCATATCTACTATATGATTCACGCTCGACCTTTTGGTCTTAGTGTTCCGAGGCCATATCTGCATATGCTAGGCTCGTCAAGTTTAACCTGAGTATTCTGCGTGTGCAAAACTGGCTTGCACCCATTGTAGATGGACGTAGAGCTTATCACACCCGATCATCACGTGGTGTTTGGGCACGACGAACTTTCGCAACGGTGCATACTCAGGGAGAACACTTTTATCTTGAAATTTAGTGAGAGGTCATCTTATAATGCTACTCTCAATCAAAGCAAGATAAGATGCATAAAAGATAAACATCACATGCAAGTAATATAAGTGATATGATATGGCCATCATCATCTTGTGCTTGTGATCTCCATCTCCGAAGCACCGTCATGATCACCATCGTCACCGGCGCGACACCTTGATCACCATCGTAGCATCATTGTCGTATCGCCAATCTTATGCTTCCACGACTATCGCTACCGCTTAGTGATAAAGTAAAGCATTACAGCGCAATTGCATTGCATACAATAAAGCGACAACCATATGGCTCCTGCCAGTTGTCGATAACTCGGTTACAAAACATGATCATCTCATACAATAAAATTTAGCATCATGTCTTGACCATATCACATCACAACATGCCCTGCAAAAACAAGTTAGACGTCCTCTACTTTGTTGTTGCAAGTTTTACGTGGCTGCTACGGGCTTAGCAAGAACCGTTCTTACATACGCATCAAATGCACAACGATAGTTTGTCAAGCTGGTGCTGTTTTAACCTTCACAAGGACCGGGCATAGCCACACTTGGTCCAACTAAAGTTGGAGAAACTGACACCCGCCAGCCACCTATGTGCAAAGCACGTTGGTAGAACCAGTCTCGCGTAAGCGTACGCGTAATGTCGGTCCAGGCCGCTTCATCCAACAATACCGCCGAACCAAAGTATGACATGCTGGTAAGCAGTATGACTTATATCGCCCACAACTCACTTGTGTTCTACTCGTGCACAACATCAACGCATAAAACCTAGGCTCGGATGCCACTGTTCGGGAACGTAGTAATTTCAAAAAAATTCCTACGCACACGCAAGATCGTGGTGATGCATAGCAACGAGAGGGGAGAGTGTTGTCCACGTACCCTCGTAGACCGAAAGCGGAAGTGTTAGCACAACGCAGTTGATGTAGTCGTACGTCTTCGCGATCTGACCGGTCCAAGTACCGAACACACGGCACCTCTGAGTTCAGCACACGTTCAGCTCGATGATGTCCCGCGAACTCCGATCCAGCAGAGCTCCATGGGAGAGTTCCGTCAACACGACGGTGTGGTGATGGTGATGATGTTGCTACCGATGCAGGGCTTCGCCTAAG
Organism: Triticum aestivum; assembly: GCF_018294505.1. NCBI lineage: Eukaryota > Viridiplantae > Streptophyta > Magnoliopsida > Poales > Poaceae > Triticum > Triticum aestivum. The sequence continues at coordinate 86,249,589 of NC_057809.1, forward strand.
CACCACTACGATATGACCGAGGTGGAATATGGTGGAGGGGGGCACCGCACACGGCTGGGAGAGATCAACTGATCAACTTCTGTGTCTAGAGGTGCCCCCATGCCCCTGTATATAAAGGAGCAAGGGGGGAGGCCGGCCGGCCCTCTATGGGCACGCCAGGAGGAGGAGTCCTCCTCCTAGTAGGAGTAGGACTCCCCTTTCCTACTCCTACTAGGAGGAGGAAAGGAAGGAGGAGAAGGAGAAGGAAGGAGAAGGAGGAAAAAGAGGAAAGGGGGGCCGGCCCCCTAGTCCAATTCGGTTTGGGCTAGGGGGGCCGCGCGCCCTGCCTCTTCTCTTCCACCACTTGGCCCATGATGCCCATTACTTCTTCCTCGTATTCCCGTAACTCCCCGGTACCCTGAAAATACCTGGATCACTCGAAACCTTTCTGATGTCCGAATATAGTCGTCCAATATATCGATCTTTACGTCTCGACCATTTCGAGACTCCTCGTCATGTCCCTGATCTATCCGGGACTCCGAACTACCTTCGGTACATCAAATCACATAAATTCATAATACAATCGTCACCAAAACTTTAAGCGTGCGGACCTTACGGGTTCAAGAACTATGTAGACATGACCGAGACATGTCTCCGGTCAATAACCAATAGCTGAACCTGGATGCTCATATTGGCTCCCACATATTCTACGAAGATCTTTATCGGTCAGACCGCATAACAACATACATTGTTCCCTTTGTCATCGGTATGTTACTTGCCCGAGATTCAATCGTTGGTATCTCAATACCTAGTTCAATCTCGTTACCGGCAAGTCTCTTTACTCGTTCCGTAATACATCATCCCACAACTAACTTATTAGTTGCAATGCTTGCAAGGCTTAAGTGATGTGCATTACCGAGAGGGCCCAGAGATACCTCTCAGACAATCGGAGTGACAAATCCTAATCTCGAAATACGCCAACCCAACAAGTACCTTCAGAGACACCTGAAGAGCACCTTTATAATCACCCAGTTACGTTGTGACATTTGGTAGCACATAAAGTGTTCCTCCGGTAAACGGGAGTTGCATAATCTCATAGTCATAGGAACATGTATAAGTTATGAAGAAAGCAATAGCAACAAACTAAACGATCAAGTGCTAAGCTAATAGAATGGGTCAAGTCAATCACATCATTCTCCTAATGATGTGATCCCGTTAATCAAATGACAACTCAGGTCTATGGCTAGGAAACATAACCATCTTCGATTAACGAGCTAGTCAAGTAGAGGCATACTAGTGACACTCTGTTTGTCTATGTATTCACACATGTATTATGTTTCCGATTAATACAATTCTAGCATGAATAATAAACATTTATCATGATATAAGGAAATAAATAATAACTTTATTATTGCCTCTAGGGCATATTTCCTTCATTTTGGTCACCGGAAAAGTTTCAGGTGCTATCGGTAACATACCGGGACCACCAGGAGGGTCCCGGGGGTCCACCAGGTGGGGCCACCAGCCCCAGAAGGCTGCGTGGGCCATGTGTGGGAGGGGACCAGCCCCAGGTGGGCTGGTGCGCTCCCCACCAAGGCCCAAGGCGTGTGGAGAGTGGGAAGGGGGCAAACCCTAGGTCCAGATGGGCCTTAAGGCCCACCCTAGGGCGCCCCCCTCTCTTCCCCCCCCCTTGGCCGCACCCTAGATGGGTTTTGGGGCTACCGCCACCCCTAGGGATGGAACCCTAGATGGGGGCGCAGCCCCTCCCCTCCCCCTATATATACTTGAGGTATTGGGGCTGCCCAACACATGATTTGATCTCTCTCTCTTGGCCCAGCCCTACCTCTCTCCCTCCTCGTCTCTCGTAGTGCTTGGCGAAGCCCTGCTGGAGTCACGCGTCCTCCACCACCACCACGTCGTCGTGCTGCTGCTGGACGGAGTCTTCCCCAACCTCTCCCTCTCTCCTTGCTGGATCAAGGCGCGGGAGACGTCACCGGGCTGTACGTGTGTTGAACACGGAGGCGCCGTTGTTCGGCGCTTAGATCGGAATCGACCGCGATCTGAATCGCTGCGTGTACGAATCCACTAACCGCGTTCTTGCAACGCTTCCGCTTAGCTATCTACAAGGGTATGTAGATGCACTCCCCTTCCCCTCGTTGCTATATTACTCCATAGATTGATCTTGGTGATGCGTAGAAAATTTTAAATTTCTGCTACGTTCCCCAACAGTGGCATCATGAGCTAGGTCTATGCGTAGATTCTATGCACGAGTAGAACACAAAGTAGTTGTGGGTGATGATTTGTTCAATTTTATTGTCGTTACTAGTCTTATCTTGATTCAGCGGCATTGTGGGAAGAAGCGGCCCGGACCGACCTTACACGTACACGTACGCTTACATGAGACTGGTTCCACCGACTGACATGCACTTGATGCATAAGGTGGCTGGCGGGTGTCTGTCTCTCCCACTTTAGTCGGATCGGATTCGATGAAAAGGGTCCTTATGAAGGGTAAATAGCAATTGGCATATTACCGTTGTGGTTTTGCGTAGGTAAGAAACGTTCTTGCTAGAAACCCGTAGCAGCCACATGAAACATGCAACAACAATAAGAGGACGTCTAACTTGTTTTTGCAGGGTATGCTATGTGATGTGATATGGCCAAAAGGATGTGATGAATGATATATGTGATGTATGAGATTGATCATGTTCTTGTAATAGGAATCACGACTTGCATGTCGATGAGTATGACAACCAGCAGGAGCCATAGGAGTTGTCTTAATTTATTTATGACCTGTGTGTCAATGAAAATGCCATGTAATTACTTTACTTTATTGCTAACCGTTAGCCATAGTAGTATAAGTAATAGTTGGCGAGGCAACTTCATGAAGACACGACGATGGAGATCATGATGATGGAGATCATGGTGTCATACCGGTGACGAAGGTGATCATGCCGCGCCTCGAAGATGGAGATCAAAAGGCGCAAGATGATATTGGCCATATCATGTCACTTTATGATTTGCATGTGATGTTTGTCATGTTTACATCTTATTTGCTTAGAACGACGGTAGCATAAATAAGATGATCCCTCATTAAAATTTCAAGAAAGTGTTCCCCCTAACTGTGCATCATTGCGAAGGTTTGTTGTTTCGAAGCACCACGTGATGATCGGGTGTGATAGATTCTAACGTTCGCATACAGCGGGTGTAAGCCAGATTTACACATGCGAAACACTTGACTTGACGAGCCTAGCATGTACAGACATGGCCTCGGAACACAAGAGACCGAAAGGTCGAACATGAGTCATATAGTGGATACGATCAACATGAAGATGTTCACCGATGATGACTAGTCCGTCTCACGTGATGATCGGACATGGCCTAGTTGACTCGGATCATGTATCACTTAGATGACTAGAGGGATGTCTATCTAAGTGGGAGTTCATTGAATAATTTGATTAGATGAACTTAATTATCATGAACATAGTCAAAAGATCTTTGCAAATTATGTCGTAGCTCACACTTTGGTTCTATTGTTTTAGATATGTTACTAGAGAAAATTTAGTTGAGAGTTGACAGTAGCAATTATGCGGACTGGGTCCGTGAACTGAGGATTGTCCTCATTGCTGCACAGAAGGGCTATGTCCTTAATGCACCGCTCAGTGTGTTGAACCTCGAGCATCATATGTAGATGTTGGGAAACATTTGACATACACGTTTTGATGACTACGTGATAGTTCAGTACGTAATACTAACGGTTTAGAATTGTGGCACCAAAGACGTTTTTGAAACATCGCAGAACATATGAGATGTTCCAAAGACTGAAATTGGAATTTCAGACTAGTGCCCACATCAAGAGGTATGAGACCTCTGACAAGTTTCTTAAGCCTGCAAACTAAGGGAGAAAAGCTCAATCATTGAGCATGTGCTCAGATTGTCTAAGTACTACAATCGCTTGAATCGAGTGGGAGTTAATCTTCGAGATGAGATAGTGATAGTTCTCCATAGTCACTACCACCAAGCTATTAGAGCTTAGTGATGAACTATAACATATCGGGGACAGACATGATGATCCTTGAGCAATTCACGATGTTTGACACCGTGAAAGTAGAAATCAAGTAGGAGCATCAATTGTTGATGGTTAATAAAACCACTAGTTTCAAGAAGGGCAAGGGAAAGAAGGGATACTTCATGAGACGGCAAATCAGTTGCTGCTCTAGTGAAGAAACCCAAGGTTGAACCAAACCTGAGACTAAGTGCTTCTATAATGAGGGGAACGGTCACTGAAGCAGAACTACCCTAGATACTTGGTAGATGAGAAGGCTGGCAAGGTCGATAGAAGTATTTTGGATATACGTTATATTAATGTGTACTTTACTAGTACTCCTTGTAGCACCAGGGTATTAAAATACCGGTTTAGTTGCTAAGTGTTAGTAACTCGAAATAAAAGGCTATGGAGACTAGCTAAAGGTGAGATGACGATATGTTGGAAGTGTTTCCAAGGTTGATGTGATCAAACATCGCACGCTCCCTCTACCATCGGGATTGGTGTTAAACCGAAATAATTGTTATTTGGTGTTTGCGTGGAGCATAGACATGATTGGATTATGTTTATCGCCACATGGTTATTCATTTAAGGAGAATAATGGTTACTCTGTTTATTTGAATAATAACTTCAATGGTCTTGCACCTAAAATGAATGGTTTATTGAATCTCGATCGTAGTGATACACATGTTCATGCCAAAATATATAAGATAGTAATGGTAGTACCACGTACTTGTGGCACTGCCATTTGAGTCATGCTGGTGTAAAACGCAAGAAGAAGCTCCATGTTGATGGATCTTTGGACTTACTCGTTTTTGAAAAGATTGAGACATGCGAACCATGTCTATTGGTAGATATGCATGAAGAAACTCCATACAGATGGATCGTTTGGACTCACTTGATTTTGAATCACTTGAGACATGCAAATCATACCACATGGGCAAGATGACTGAAAGATCTCATTTTCAGAAAGATGGAACAAGAAAGAAACTTGTTGGAAGTAATACATTTTGATGTGTGCAGTCCAATGAGTGCTGAGGCACGCAGTGGAAATCGTTATGTTCTTACTTCACAGATGATTTGAGTAGATGCTGAGTATATTTACTTGATGAAACACAAGTCTGAATTATTGAAAGGTTCAAGTAATTTCAGAGTGAAGTTGAAGATCGTCGTGACAAGATGATAAAATGTCTATGATATGATCATAGAGATGAGTATCTGAGTTACGAGTTTGGCACACAATTAAGACATTGTGGAAATTGTTTCACAACTAATACCACCTGGACCACCATAGTGTGATGGTGTGTCCGAACATCACAACTGCACCCTATTGGATATGGTGCATACCATGATGTCTCTTATCGAATTACCACTATCATTTATGGGTTAGGCATTAGAGACAACCGCACTCACTTTAAATAGGGCACCACACAATTTTGTTGAGATGACACCGTATGAACTATGGTTTAGAGAAACCTAAGCTGTCATTTCTTAAAAGTTTGGGGCTGCGATGCTTATGTGAAAAGGTTTCAGGCTGATAATCTCGAACCCAAAGCGGATAAATGCATCTTCATAGAATACCCAAAAATAGTTGGGTGTACCTCCTATTTCAGATCCGGAAGCAAAAGTGATTGTTTCTAGAAACGGGTCCTTTCTCGAGGAAAAGTTTCTCTCGAAAGAATTGAGTGGGAGGATGGTGGAGACTTGATGAGGTTATTGAACCGTCACTTCAACTAGTGTGTAGCAGGGCACATGAAGTTGTTCCTGTGGCACCTACACCAATTGAAGTGGAAGCTTATGATAGTGATCATGAAACTTCGAATCAAGTCACTACCAAACCTCATAGGTCGACAAGTATGTGTACTACTTCAGAGTGGTACGTAATCCTGTCTTGGAAGTCATGTTGCTAGACAACAATGAACCTACGAGCTATGGAGAAGCGATGGTGGGCCCGGATTCTGACGAATGGCTTGAGGCCATAAAATCCGAGAGAGGATCCATGTATAAAACAAAGTATAGACTTTGAAAGAACTATTTGATGGTCGTAAGGCTGTTGGGTGCAGATGGATTTTAAAAGGAAGACAGACAATGATGGTAAGTGTCACCATTAAGAAAGCTCGACTTGTCATTAAGATGTTTCCCGACAAGTTCAAGGAGTTGACTATGATGAGACTTTCTCACTCATAGTGATGCTAAGAGTCTGTTGGAATTATGTTGGCAGTCACTGCATTATTTATGAAATCTTGCAGATAGGATGTCAAAACATTGTTTCCTCGACGCTTTTCTTGAGGAAAGGTTGTATGTGATACAACCAGAAGGTTTTGTCAATCCTGAAAGATTCTAACAAGTATGCAAAGCTCCATCAATCCTTCTAAGGGCTGGAGTAAGCATCTCGGAATTGGAATGTACGCTTTGATGAGATGATCAAAGATTTTGGGTTTATACAAAGTTTATGAGAAACTTGTATTTCCAAAGGAGTGAGTGGGAGCACTATAGAATTTTTGATGAGTATATGTTGTTAACATATTGTTGATCAAAAATGATGTAGAATTTTTGGAAAGCATGCAGGGTTATTTGAAAAGTGTTTTTCGATGGAAAACCTGGATTAAGCTACTTGAACATTGAGCATCAAGATCTATAAGGATAGATCAAAAATGCTTAATAGTACTTTCAAATGAATACATATCGTGACAAGATTTTGAAGGAGTTCAAAATAGATCAGCAAAGAAGGAGTTCTTGGTTGTGTTACAAGGTATGAGTATTGAGTAAGACTCAAGACCTGACCACGGCAGAAGAGGGAGAAAGGAGGAAGGTCGTCCCCTATGCTTTAGACGTAGGCTCTATAGTATGCTATGCTCTATACCGCACGTGAAGTGTGCCTTGCCATGAGTCAGTCAAGGGGTACAAGAGTGATCCAGGAATGGATCACAGGACAACGGTCAAGGTTATCCTTAGGATCTAGTGGACTAAGGAATTTTCTCGATTATGGAGGTGGTAAAAGAGTTTGTCGTAAAGGGTTACGTCGATGCAAACTTTGACACTAATCCGGATGACTCTGAGTAGTAAATCGGATTCGTATAGTAGAACAATTATTTGGAATAGCTCCAAGTAGCGGGTGGTAGCTGCATCTACAAGATGACATAGAGATTTGTAAAGCACACATGGATCTGAAAGGTTCAAACTCATTGACTAATAAACCTCTCTCACAAGCAAGATATGAACAAACCCCATGGGTGTTGGATTCATTGCAATCACATAGTGATGTGAACTAGATTATTGACTCTAGTGCAAGTGGGAGACTGTTGGAAATATGCCCTAGAGGCAATAATAAAATGGTTATTATTATATTTCCTTGTTCATGATAATCGTTTATTATCCATGCTAGAATTGTATTGATAGGAAACTCAGATACATGTGTGGATACATAGACAACACCATGTCCCTAGTAAGCCTCTAGTTGACTAGCTCGTTGATCAATAGATGGTTACGGTTTCCTGACCATGGACATTGGATGTCGTTGATGACGGGATCACATCACTAGGAGAATGATGTGATGGACAAGACCCAATCCTAAGCCTAGCACAAGATCGTGTAGTTCGTATGCTAAAGCTTTTCTAATGTCAAGTATCATTTCCTTAGACCATGAGATTGTGCAACTCCCGGATACCGTAGGAATGCTTTGGGTGCACTAAACGTCACAACATAACTAGGTGGCTATAAAGGTGCACTGCGGGTATCTCTGAAAGTGTCTGTTGGGTTGGCACGAATCGAGACTGGGATTTGTCACTCCATGTAACGGAGAGGTATCTCTGGGCCCACTCGGTAGGACATCATCATAATGTGCACAATGTGACCAAGGAGTTGATCACGGGATGATGTGTTATGGAACGAGTAAAGAGACTTTCCGGTAACGAGATTGAACGAGGTATCGGGATACCGACGATCGAATCTCGGGCAAGTATCATACCGATAGACAAACGGAATTGTATACGGGATTGACTGAATCCTTGACATCGTGGTTCATCCGATGAGATCATCGTGGAACATGTGGGAGCCAACATGGGTATCCAGATCCCGCTTTTGGTTATTGGCCGGAGAGTTGTCTCGGTCATGTCTACATGGTTCCCGAACCCGTAGGGTCTACACACTTAAGGTTCGATGACGCTAGGGTTATAGGGAAAGTATGTACGTGGTTACGAATGTTGTCGGAGTCCTGGATGAGAACCCGGACGTCACGAGGAGTTCCGGAATGGTCCGAAGGTAAAGATTTATATATGGGAAGTCCCGTTTTGGTCACCGGAAAAGTTTCGGGTGCTATCGGTAACATACCGGGACCACGGGGAGGGTCCCGGGGGTCCACCAGGTGGGGCCACCAGCCCCAAAAGGCTGCATGGGCCAAGTGTGGGAGGGGACCAGCCCCTGGTGGGCTGGTGCACCCCCCACCAATGCCCAAGGCGCGTGGAGAGTGGGAAGGGGGCAAACCCTAGGTCCAGATGGGCCTTAAGGCCCACCCTAGGGCGCCCCCCTCTCTTCCCCCCTTGGCCGCGCCCTAGATGGGTTTTGGGGCTGCCGCCACCCCTAGGGATGGAACCCTAGATGGGGGCACAGCCCCTCCCCTCCCCCTATATATACTTGAGGTATTGGGGCTGCCCAACACATGATTTGATCTCTCTCTCTTGGCGCAGCCCTACCTCTCTTCCTCCTCGTCTCTCGTAGTGTTTGGCGAAGCCCTGCTGGAGTCCCGCGCTCCTCCACCACCACCACGCTGTCATGCTGCTACTGGACGGAGTCTTCCCCAACCTCTCCCTCTCTCCTTGCTGGATCAAGGTGCGGGAGACGTCACCGGGATGTACGTGTGTTAAACGCGGAGGCGCTGTTGTTCGGCGCTTAGATCGGAATCGACCGCGATATGAATCGCTGCATGTATGACTCCACCAACCGCGTTCTTGCAACGCTTCCGCTTAGCGATCTACAAGGGTATGTAGATGCACTCCCCTTCACCTCATTGCTAGATTACTCCATAGATTGATCTTGGTGATGCATAGAAAATTTTAAATTTCTGCTGCGTTCCCCAACATTATATGCTAGGCTCGTCAAGTTTAACCTGAGTATTCCGCGTGTGCAACTGTTTTGCACCCGTTGTATTTGAACGTAGAGCCTATCACACCCGATCATCACGTGGTGTCTCAGCACGAATAACTTTCGCAACGGTGCATACTCAGGGAGAACACTTGTACCTTGATAATTAGTGAGAGATCATCTTATAGAGCTACTGTCGAACTAAGCAAAATAAGATGTATAAAAGATAAACATCACATGCAATCAAAATATGTGACATGATATGGCCATCATCATCTTGTGCCTTTGATCTCCATCTCCAAAGCATCGTCATGATTTCCATCGTCACCGGCATGACACCATGATCTCCATCATCTTGATCTATATCAATGTGTCGTCACATGGTCGTCTCGCCAACTATTACTCTTGCAACTATTTCTATCGCATAGCGATAAAGTAAAGCAATTATTTGGCGTTTGCATCTTATGCAATAAAGAGACAACCATAAGGCTTTTGCCAGCTGCCGATAACTTCAACAAAACATGATCATCTTATACAACAACTTATATCTCATCACGTCTTGACCATATCACATCACAATATGCCCTGCAAAAACAAGTTAGACGTCCTCTACTTTGTTGTTGCAAGTTTTACGTGGCTGCTACAGGCTGAGCAAGAACCGTTCTTACCTACGCATCAAAACCACAACGATAGTTTGTCAAGTTAGTGATGTTTTAACCTTCTCAAGGACCGAGCTTAGCCACACTCGGTTCAACTAAAGTTGGAGAAACTGACACCCGCTAGTCACCTGTGTGCATAGCACGGCGGTAAAACCAGTCTCGTGTAAGCATACGCGTAATGTTAGTTTGGGCCGCTTCATCCAACAATACCGCCGAACCAAAGTATGACATGCTGGTAAGCAGTATGACTTATATCGTCCACAACTCACTTGTGTTCTACTCGTGCATATGACATCTACGCATAAAACCTGGCTCTGATACCACTGTTGGGGAACGTAGTAATTTCAAAAAAAAATCTACGCACACGCAAGATCATGGTGATGTATAGCAACGAGAGGAGAGAGTGTTGTCCACGTACCCTCGTAGACCAAAAGCGGAAGCGTTAGCACAACGCGGTTGATGTAGTCGTACGTCTTCACGATCCGACCGATCAAGTACCGAACGCACGACACCTTCGAGTTCTGCACACGTTCAACTCGATGACGTCCCTCAAACTCCGATCCAGCCAAGTGTTGAGGGAGAGTTTCGTCAGCACGATGGTGTGGTGACGATAATGATGTTCTACCGACGCAGGGCTTTGCCTAAGCACCGCTATGATATGATTGAGGTGGATTATGGTGGAGGGGGGCACCGCACATGGCTAAAAGATCAAGAGATCAATTGTTGTGTCTATGGGGTGCCCCCTGGCCACGTATATAAAGGAGTGGAGGAGGGGAGGGGCCGACCCTCTCTATGGCGTGCCCTAGGGGAGTCCTACTCCCACCGGGAGTAGGATTCCCCCTTTCCTAGTAGAACTAGGAGCCCTTCCAAATAGTAGGAGTAGGAGAGAAGGAAAGGGAAAAGAGAAGAGAAGGAAGGAGGGGGCGCAGCCCTTCCCCCTAGTCCAATTTGAACTAGGCCTTGGGGGGCGCGTGGCCTGCCTCTCTCTCTTTCCCCTAAAGCCCAATAAGGCCCATACACTCCCCGGCGAATTCCCGTAACTCCCTGGTACTACGATAAATACCCGAATCACTCGGAACCTTTCCGATGTTGTCAGGACCCCGACTCGATGTCACATCGATCTAGCTGGTAACACCTCATATCACTTTGCGGCCTCACGCACGGTATCCCCACGGGTGTCGTCTTACCTTTTCCCGGGACCGTTTGCGCCTTTTGGCTCACGTATATGATAGTGTCGCTAGCATCCATATGATAAGGAGCCCGGGCTGACATGACTAGTCGTAAACCCAAAGTGGCACAGACTTACAGGGACAGGCATCCATGACCCAGCTTCGAACGTGTCGGTCATCAGCAAGTGGGTCCGGGCTGTAGCACTGGGCTAGCAGGACTCCAGTAAACCGGGCTGTAGCGGGCTAACAGGACTCCGGTACTCAAAGCGTGACATTTCCCCGAAGGGACAGACACAGGAACGAAGAAGGACACATGCCGGCCAGCCTAAGTGTTCCAGAGCAGTAGCAAGCTACCATGGCTCAGCGGTAACACTAGGAGACATTTCCCGGTAAGAGAGGCTACTAAAGATAAACAACTAGATAGTCAGATCCCACACATACCAAGCATTTCAATCATACACACAATATGCCCGATATGTGCAAATACAACGAAGCATCACAACATGACTCTATGACACAAGTACTTTATTTAAGGCTCAGGGGGCCATACATAACATTCACAAAGGTACGGGTCTCACGACCCAACATACAAGTCATACAGTCATACAAGCCAGCAGCGGAAGTACATTGTCTGGGTACAGACAACTAGTAAAATAAAAGAGGCTTGGAAAGCCTAGCTATACTACGTGGTCCATCACAAGCTCAGGGTCACCACCTGGGTCTTTAGCCTACTCGTTGATGTCAACGTCTACATAGAACCCATCAGAAGGGGTTGCAGCGTCTTCTGTAAAAATGTAGATTATAGCAACATGAGTACAAAGGTACTCAGCAAGACTTACATCAGATCCTACATACATGCATAGTATCAAGAAGGGTTGGTGGAGTTATTGCAGCAAGCCAGCTTTGACTCTTGGCTAGACTATCCTACGATACACCAACTTGAAATGTTTTGCGCACACGAGTCCACTACTCACCACTTCAATACACTACCGAGGATCCACCTCCGTCTTCCTACGGAAGAGCCATCCTCGGCACTCACACTTATCTTGAGGCTTTTAGTAGTTTCCATTTACTTGTCTATGAACTGTATAGGCAACCAAGTAGTCCTTTACCGCGGACGCGGCTATTCGAATAGATCATGTTAACCCTGCAGGGGTGTACTTCTTCATACATGTTTCCACCACTTAGCGTCTGCACACGACATGTGCTCGGCAGACTTCAAGCGAAAGCCGACGTGGGTGTAGACCACGACCTACCTAAACACTTAAGCCTCTAGTCCAGGTTTATCGCCTATTCAGGTTCCATCCGCAGGGAGTCCGGCCGAGGTTTCCCATACGGCCCCGAACGATGTGAACAGGGTTCCCGAGATACCTAACGGGTATTCGGTACACCGTGCCACGTACCTACCGCATCACAGCCCACCCCTACGGTCAGCGCTGTCCACGGCCTCCAGTAGGCTACAAACACCAGAAACTACTTGCAACTCCTGGACAGAGAGCTAGGGTGAATAAGAAGTCGAGCGGGGTCATATTTCAGGGCCCAATGCATGGTAGTAGCTGTATCTTAAATCACATATGCAGATCTCAGTGCTTAAGGTCGGCTTCAATGAAACAACCCACCATGTACTCCTACATGGCCTCTCATCGATACCTTTACCAAATCGTGTTCACCACACCACTCTCATTACCGACATAATCATTTCACTCTAGCCCATCACCCAGATGAACCAGACCTGACACGACTCTAAGCATAGCAGGCATAGCAAGGTAGGAACAACACATACATATGGCTCAATCAACTCCTACACATGCTAGTGGGTTTCATCTAGTTACTGTGGCAATGACAGGTCATGCAGAGGAAATGGGTTCAATTACCGTAGCACACAGCAGTTTGAATCGCGTTGTCTTAATGCAGTAAAAGAGAGCAGGAGCGAGAACATGGGATTGTATCGATATGATCAAATGGTTGGTTGCTTGCCTGATGGTTCGATGCTCGGATATGATTCTTCGTTAGGGTAATCACGGTACTCCTCGGAAACAGAACCTGTCGCAAAGGACATCGGTACACAAGCATCACCAAACAATGTGCAACAATATGATGCATGCATGAAACATGGCAATATGAGTGTGTTGGGCTAATGCAACTAAAACCAGAAGGGTTTGAACAAATTTGAATCAAAGATTCAAATTTTCAAACTCAAACATGGCCTCTTTAAGTGCTTTTCCTTGTTCTGCTTAAAACATCAATTTAACTTGTTTGATCATGCATGAAAATAGTACAGATGGATAGATTGGATTTTTCTGATCATTTTTCATATATAATTTGTCCAATTTGGAGTTACAGAATAAAAGTTATGAATTTTTGAAGTTTAATTAATATTCTGGAATTTCCTGATTTAATTTAAATCCAGAAAATCAATTACTGCGTCAGCCTGACGTCAGTGTGACGTCAGCAGGTCAACGGAACAGGTCTGGGTCAAACCTGACAGTGGGTCCCGCATGTCAGGGTGATTATTTTAATTAAAATTTGATTAAGACTAATCCTGTTTAATTAACAGGGCTGGGCCCCACCTGTCATTGACTCAGGGGAGTCAACCAGGGCCCACCCGTGGTCAAAGTCAAAGTCGGCTGCCGGCGTTTAGCCGCCGGCGAGCCCGACGCGGCGGCGGGAGTGGTTTTGGCCATTTCGGCCACTAAATGGACCGCGGAGGCCACCGGAGTGGAGCTGAGGACAACCCGCAGCTCTTGGCGGAGTCCGTTGGGGTCGGGGTGGCCGGAGTCGACGCCGGCGACGACTTTGGCGGCCACCGAGGTTCGGTCGGAGGTGAACTTGGTGCTAGAGGGTTCGGTGAGGCTCGTGGAGTGGCTAGCTAGGTGCTGTGGGACGCGGTGAGCAAGATGGACACCATCTTGTGGCCGGAGGATGACCAGGAGCACGTCGGCGACGAGGTCCACGGCGGTGGGTGCGGTTGAGCTCCGGGAGGTTGCTACACAGCTCGGGAGCAAGAACGGAAGGGAGGGGAAGATGGCTAAGCTCACAGTGAGTGCGACGGAGTCCCTGGTGCGGCCGGAGATGGACCGGAGCGACGATGGCGTTGAAGGGGATCTCCGGCGACGGTGAGCTCGGGCGAGGTCGGTGCGGTGGTCTCGGGCATTGCGAGCGCTCGGGGCTCGGCTGCTCGATGAAGTGGACAGCAGCGGAGCTCCTGGACACGGTGAGACGGCGTGGGGTGGTCGGAGGGCGTGGCTACGGCGAGGGGGTGGCGGCGATGGCGTCGGCCATGGCTGGGGCGTGCGAGGGGAAGGAGCTGGAGAGGAGAGGGGGTGTCTGGGGGGTTCGGGGGAGAGAGAGAGGCCGATCCACGGCGTTAGCCGGGCGAGGGAGGCGGCGAGGCGGCGAGCAGCTGCGTGGCGAGCTGCGGTGCCGCCGCCGAGCACCTTGGCTGCCTGCCTGGCGAGCCAAGCAGCTCGCTGGAGCGGTGGCCGGGCTGGGCCGGCCAGGTGGGCTGGCTGGTGGGCCTGCGGTGGCGCCAGGTAGGTTTTCCCCCTTATTTTCTCTTTCTGTTTTTATTTAATATATCTGCAACTTTGTTGAATTTAATAAAATACCTAGGCAACTTCAAAAATCACCAAACTATTCCTGGCCCATAGTTGGATTATTTCCAACATGAAACATTTTAGTTTGGAGATATTTGAGCATTTAAATATTTTATATTATTTTAAATGCCCAAATTCAAATATTTATGATTTAAACCAAAAACCCTAGGATGGCCTAGGAAAATGTGCACCACTTTTGGCAGAGGTTCTGAACCAAGACAAAAATGATGGGCATTTTAGAAGGGCATTTCAGGTTCATTGAAAAATTATTTTAGTATCCCTAGTTGGTTTCAGAGGGGACTGGGGGTTCTGTCATCCCCATTTCAAGTTTCTGATGAATGAGTAAACATGATGCAACACTCTAATGCATGACTAGCTAGGGTGTGACAGATGTCTGAATATAGTCGTCCAATATATCGATCTTTATGTCTCAACCATTTCGAGACTCCTCGTCATGTCCCCGATCTCATCGGGGACTCCGAACTACCTTCGGTACATCAAAACACATAAACTCATAATATAATCGTCATCGAACTTTAAGCGTGCGGACCCTACGGGTTCGAGAACTATGTAGACGTGTCCAAGACACGTCTCCGGTCAATAACCAATAGCGAAACCTGGATGCTCATATTGGCTCCTACATATTCTACGAAGATCTTTATCGGTCAATCCGCATAACAACATACGTTGTTCCCTTTGTCATCGGTATGTTACTTGCCCGAGATTCGATCGTCGATATCTCAATACCTAGTTCAATCTCGTTACCGGCAAGTCTCTTTACTCGTTCCGTAATACATCATCCCGCAACTAACTCATTAGTTGCAAGGCTTGCAAGGCTTATAGTGATGTGCATTACCGAGTGGGCCCAGAGATACCTCTCCGACAATCGGAGTGACAAATCCTAATCTCGAAATACGCCAACCCAACAAGTACCTTCGGAGACACCTGTAGAACACCTTTATAATCACCCAATTACGTTGTGATGTTTGGTGGCACACAAAGTGTTCCTCCGGTAAACGGGAGTTGCATAATCTTATAGTCATAGGAACATGTATAAGTCATGAAGAAAGCAATAGCAACAAACTAAACGATCAAGTGCTAAGCTAACGGAATGGGTCAAGTCAATCACATCATTCTCCTAATGATGTGATCCCGTTAATCAAATGACAACTCATGTCTATGGTTAGGAAACATAATCATCTTTGATCAACGAGCTAGTCAAGTAGAGGCATACTAGTGACACTCTGTTTGTCTATGTATTCACACATGTATTATGTTTCCGGTTAATACAATTCTAGCATGAATAATAAACATTTATCATGATATATGGAAATAAATAATAACTTTTATTATTGCCTCTAGGGCATATTTCCTTCATCTAGATCTTTGTGCTTGCTGCCGCAAGTGTGGGAGTGGAGGGAGGGGAGAGTAACGGTGAGAGAGGGTGACGGGAGTTATGATGACGCTTCAGGAAGCAATGCGACATCTGAGCGTGGCTCCTCGCGTGCGACCTCGTACGTCCACGTGCCTCGAGTTGCATTGCTCGGGCCTGGCTGTGAAAAAATGGCCGATTCAAGCATTCCTACTCAGCCAGGTTTGGAGGTGCTTTAAATATCGTGCGACTGAGATTTAGGCTCAACACAAACAACTAAACGGGCCGAAACACCCACAATCCTTTTCCTCATATTCACAACCATGTCGGATGGTTGTAGATGCAAGAACACCTCGAGATTGATGTCGTCAATACATATTCGAAAGTGAACTTGACATAGCTCAGATGGTTAGATTCTTTGTGGTGGATCCAACTCATCAGGGTTCAATTACTAGACTTGGCACTTATGCTCGTATTTTTCTAGATTTATTTCAGACTTTTCGGCGGTGTTCGTTTGGTGGGAGTATACATTCCGTCGACTACGAAGAGGCATGTGGTGACTATGTCAATCCCAAGGTGATGTATCGGTTCAGTCTCTCGGAGATGCTCATAAGGATAGGATATGCGTGCATGCATGCATTCATAGGAGTGAGTGTATGTGCGTATATATGAGCATCCGCGTCTGTAACATGTTAAAAAACTTTGTATTAGATTTTTTTGTGCAAAAAAATAACTTTAGATTTTTTGAGCAAAAAAATAACTTTAGATTTTTTTGAGCAAAAAAAACTTTAGATTTTTGTAGACAAAAAAAACTTTTGATGAAGGAAAGCAACAGGGCTGGCTATGGGGTGGCCTTTGGGCTTGGCCACTAATCTATGCCGGCGCGCCAGCCCAACCGTTCGGCCGGTCGTGTCGTAGCCATTGGACTTGAGTCGGGTGGGCCGTTGGATCTGGCGAAAAAAGCGGTTGGCCCGCTGCTTCTTCTTCCGCACGCTGAATCGCATCTCCCGCTCGGTGCGCACCTCCTCTCCCCTGTGGTAGCCATCATCATCGCCGCCCTCCCCCCCTCCCCGGTCGCCGGCCACCGTCCCTCGCCACTGGACGTCGCACCTCGCCGGCGTCGTCTTTTGCGTTTCTCACTGGCTACATGATACGTCTCCAACGTATCTATAATTTTTTATTGCTCCATGCTTTATTATTTACTGTTTTGAATGTTTATGGGCTTTATTATGCACTTTTATATCATTTTTTGGGACTAACCTATTAACCCAGAGCCCAGTGTCAGTTTCTATTTTTACCCTATTTTAGGGTTTCGAAGAAAAGGAAAATCAAACGGAGTCCAATAGACCTGAAACTTCACGGAACTCATTTTTTTAAGGAAAGAAGCCCAGAAGACTTGGAGTGCACGTCGGGGAACCTATGAGAAGGTCATGAGGCAGGCCCCCCTGGGCGTGCCCTCCACCCTCGTGAGCCCCTCGTGGCCCCCCTGACGTATTTCTTCCGCCTATATATCCCCATATACCCTAAAACATCCGTGAGCACAATAGATCGGGAGTTCCACCGCCAGAAGCCTCCGTAGCCATCGAAAACCAATCTAGACCCGTTCCGGCACCCTGCCGGAGGGGGAATCTTTCTCCGGTGGCCATCTTCATCATCCCGGTGCTCTCCATGACAAGGAGGGACTAGTTCTACCTCGGGGCTGAGGGTATGTACCGGTAGCTATGTGTTTGATCTCTCTCTCTCTCTCTCTCTCGTGTTCTTGATTTAGCACGATCTTGACGTATCGCGAGCTTTGCTATTAAAAGTTGGATCTTATGTTTCTCCTCCCCCTCTACTCTCTTGTAATGAATTGAGTTTCCCCTTTGAAGTTATCTTATCGGATTGAGTCTTTAAATATTTGAGAACACTTGATGTATGTCTTGCCGTGGATATCTGTGGTGACAATGGGATATCACGTGATTCACTTGATGTATGTTTTGGTGATCAACTTGCGGGTTTCGCCCATGAACCTATGCACCCTGTTCAAGAATTCATCCGATTAACCAGTTAACTTGCCGATTAATCCCTACTTGTAGGGTCACCGAGTAGCCGATAAGCTGTAAAATCGCCCGATTAATTGATTAAATGGCCGATTAACTTGTCGATTCACCGATTAATCCCGTACTTGCCAGCCAACCGAGCAGCTACCAGTTAACGATTTCCTCAACAATGCCTATGCATATGGGTTGGCACACATTTTCGTCGTGATTCTCTGGTAGAACTTTGGGGCACTCTTTGAGGTCCTTTGTGTTGGTTGAATAGATGAATCTGAGATTGTGTGATGCATATCGTATAATCATACCCACGGATACTTGAGGTGACATTGGAGTATCTAGGTGAAATTAGGGTTTTGGTTGATCTGTGTCTTAAGGTGTTATTCTAGTACGAACTCTAGGGCTGTTTGTGACACTTATAGGAATAGCCCAACGGATTGATTGGAAAGAATAACTTTGAGGTGGTTTCGTACCCTACCATAATCTATTCGTTTGTTCTCCGCTATTAGTGACTTTGGAGTGACTCTTTGTTGCATGTTGAGGGATAGTTATGTGATCCAATTATGTTAGTATTGTTGAGGGAACTTGCACTAGCGAAAGTATGAACCCTAGGCCTTGTTTCAACGCATTGCAATACCGTTTACGCTCACTTTTACCATTAGTTACCTTGCTATTTTTATATTTTCAGATTATAAAAACCTTTATCTACTATCCATATACCACTTGTATCACCATCTCTTTGCCGAACTAGTGCACCTATACAATTTACCATTGTATTGGGTGTGTTGGGGACACAAGAGACTCTTTGTTATTTGGTTGCAGGGTTGCTTGAGAGAGACCATCTTCATCCTACGCCTCCTACGGATTGATAAACCTTAGGTCATCCACTTGAGGGAAATTTGCTACTGTCCTACAAACCTCTGCACTTGGAGGCCCAACAACGTCTACAAGAAGAAGGTTGTGTAGTAGACATCAAGCTCTTTTCTGGCGCCGTTGCCTGGGAGGTGAGTGCTTGAAGGTATATCTTTAGATCTTGCAATCGAGTCTTTTAATTTCTTGTTTTATCACTAGTTTAGTTTATAAAAGAAAATTACAAAAAATGGAATTAAGTTTGCCTCATACGCTTCATCTTTTTAATATCTTTCGTGAGTATGATGGAAAGGATAATTGTGCTCAAGTACTAGAAGAAGAAATCTATAAAATGTTTGGCACTAAATATTTGAATGATGAGCATGATTGCAATGTTGTTAGTACGAATTATTTGAATATCCATGATGCTAATGATATGCAAAGCCACAAGCTTGGGGAAGCTATGTTTGATGAAGATGATATTTTTTGTCCCCCAAGTTTTGATGAGCAAATTTATTATGATGAAAGCATGCCTCCTATCTATGATGATTATTGTGATGACACGTATGCTTTAAAGAATAATAATAATAATGAACCTTGTCATCTTGATCTTAATTTTCAATCACATGATAGTTATTTTGTTGAGTTTGCTCCCACTATTATTCATGAGAAGAATTTTGCTTATGTGGAGAGTAGTAAATTTTCTATGCTTGTAGATCATGAAAAGAATGCTTTAAGTGCTGGTTATATTGTTGAATTCATTCATGATGCTACTGAAAATTATTATGAGGGAGGAACATATGCTTGTAGGAATTGCAATAATTCCAAGTTTCCTCTCTATGTGCTTAAAATCTTGAAGTTATGCTTGCTTTACCTTCCTATGCAAGTTGATTCTTGTTCCCCTAAGTTGTTTGCTCACAAAATCCCTATGCATAGGAAGTATGTTAGACTTACATGTGCTAGTCATATTCTTCATGATGCTCTCTTTATGTTTCAATTCTTATCCTTTATGTGAGCATCATTGAAATCATCATGCCTAGCTAGGGGCGTTAAACGATAGCGCTTGTTGGGAGGCAACCCAACTTTATTTTTGTTCCTTACTTTTTGTTCCTGTTTAGTAATAAATAATTCATCTAGCCTCTTTTTAGATGTGGTTTTATGCTTTTAATTAGTGTTTGTGCCAAGTAGAACCTTTGGGAAGACTTGGGTGAAGTCTTGTTGATCATGCTGTAAAAAACAGAAACTTTAGCGCTCACGAATTGCTGCCATTTTTATTTGGAGAGTGATATTTAGTTAATTCTTTTTGCAGATGATTAATAGATAAATTCCTCAGGTCTGGCAATTTATTTGAGAATTTTATGAGTTCCAGAAGTATACGTTTGATCCAGATTACTACAGACTGTTCTGTTTTTGACAGATTCTGTTTTTCATGTGTTGTTTACTTATTTTGATGAATCTATGGCTAGTACAATAGTTTATAAACCATAGAGTTGTAATACACTAGGTTTAACACCAATATAAATAAAGAATGAGTTCATTACAGTACCTTGAAGTTCTACCTCAGGGCTGAGGGTATGTACCAGTAGCTATGTGTTTGATCTCTCTCTCTCTCTCTCTCTCGTGTTCTTGATTTAGCACGATCTTGATGTATCGCGAGCTTTGCTATTATAGTTGGATCTTATGTTTCTCCTCCCCCTCTACTCTCTTGTAATGAATTGAGTTTCCCCTTTGAAGTTATCTTATCGGATTGAGTCTTTAAAGATTTGAGAACACTTGATGTATGTCTTGCCGTGGATATCTGTGGTGACAATGGGATATCACGTGATTCACTTGATGTATGTTTTGGTGATCAAATTGCGGGTTCCGCCCATGAATCTATGCATAGGGGTTGGCACACATTTTCGTCGTGATTCTCCGGTAGAACTTTGGGGCACTCTTTGAGGTCCTTTGTGTTGGTTGAATAGATGAATCTGAGATTGTGTGATGCATATCATATAATCATACCCACAGATACTTGAGGTGACATTGGAGTATCTAGGTGACATTAGGGTTTTGGTTGATTTGTGTCTTAAGGTGTTATTCTAGTATGAACTCTAGGGCTGTTTGTGACACCTATAGGAATAGCCCAACGGATTGATTGGAAAGAATAACTTTGAGGTGGTTTCGTACCCTACCATAATCTCTTCGTTTGTTCTCCGCTATTAGTGACTTTTGAGTGACTCTTTGTTGCATGTTGAGGGATAGTTATGTGATCCAATTATGTTAGTATTGTTGAGGGAATTTGCACTAGCGAAAGTATGAACCCTAGGCCTTGTTTCAACGCATTGCAATACCGTTTACGCTCACTTTTATTATTAGTTATCTTGCTATTTTTATATTTTCAGATTATAAAAACCTTTATCTACTATCCATATACCACTTGTATCACCATCTCTTCGCCGAACTAGTGCACCTATACAATTTACCATTGTATTGGGTGTGTTGGGAACACAAGAGACTCTTTGTTATTTGGTTGTAGGGTTGTGTAACGCCCTCGATGCGGCTATATCTCCCACGTGTCGAGGCACGACTTAGAGGCATAACCGCTTTGAAAGCAATGTCGCAAGTTAGGCAATCTTCACAACATCCCATGTAATATATAGATAATAAAAGGGGAGATACATAGTTGGCTTACACTCGCCACGTCAATCAAAGTACATAAATAGCATTACATCATCCAAACACTCATGGCCCGACTACGGCGCCAAAATAAAAGATCAACCCAACATGCGACACGGTCCCGATCGCCCCAACTGGGCACCACTACTGATCATCAGGGAAAGAAACATAGTAACGCGTGAGTCCTCGTCGAACTCCCACTTGAGCTCAAGCGCGTCATCTGGAACGGAGTCATCAGGCCCTGCATCTGGTTTAATAGTAATCTGTGAGCCACAGGGACTCAGCAATCTCGCACCCTCGCGATCAAGACTATTTAAGCTTATAGGTAAGGCAAGGTAAAATATGTGGAGCTGCAGCAAGCGACTAGCATATATGGTGGCTAACCTGTTCGCAAAAGAGAGCGGGAAGAGAGGGCAAGGCGCGAACGAGTAACTAGAGAGCAACCTGCGGCAAGCATTACTCCAACACCGTGTTCACTTCCCGGACTCCGCCGAGAAGAGACCATCACGGTAACTCACACAGTTGATTCATTTTAATTAAGTTAAGGTTCAAGTTATCTACAATCGGACATTAACAAATTCCCATCTGCCCATAACCGCGGGCACGGCTTTCGAAAGTTCAAATCCCTGCAGGGGAGTCCCAACTTAGCCCATGACAAGCTCTCACGGTCAACGAAGGAATAGACCTCCTCCCGAGACATTCTGATCAGACTCGGTATCTCGGTTCTACAAGACACTTCGACAAGTTAAAACAAATCCAGCAACACCGCCCAAATGTGCCGACAAATCCCGATAGGAGCTGCACATATCTCGTTCTCAGGGCACACTCAGATTGTCCAAACTTCCGGTAGGCCAGCCCAGAGTTGCCCCTGGTGGCCACCGGCGGCTGACGAGGTGGACCAACACTCAGAGGAGCACTGGCCCGGGGGGTTTAAAATAAGATGACCCTCGGGCTCTGGAAACCCAAGGGAAAAGAGGCTAGGTGGCAAATGGTAAAACCAAGGTTGGGCATTGCTGGAAAAGCTTTACTCAAGGCGAACTATCAAGGGGTTCCCATTATAACCCAACCGCGTAAGGAACGCAAAATCCGGGAACATAACACCGATATGACGGAAACTAGGGCGGCAAGAGTGGAACAAAACACTAGGCGAGAGGCCGAGCCTTCCACCCTTTACCAAGTGTATAGATGCATTAAGATAACAAGGCAATATAATGATATCCCAACAAGTAAATAATGTTCCAACAAGGAACGGTCTCCAATCTTCACCTGCAACTAGCAACGCTATAAGAGGGGCTGAGCAAAGCGGTAACATAGCCAATCAACGGTTTGCTAGGACATGGTGGGTTAGAGGTTTGACATGGCAATTTGGAGGCATGATAAGCAAGTGGTAGGCATCGTAGCATAGGCATAGCAAAAGAGCGAGCATCTAGCAAAGCAAAGATAGTAGTGATTTCGAGGGTATGATCATCTTGCCTGCAAAGTTGTTAGAGTTGACTGGATCCTCGAAAGCAAACTCAATGGGCTCCTCGTTAGCTAACTCGTCTCCCGGCTCTACCCAAACAAGACAAACAAGCAACAAGGACACAATCAACCACGTGCAAAGCTCAAACAATATGATGCAAACATGGTATGCTATGCGGGATGCGATATGTGATGCATATGCAAGATTTGACAAGGAATGAATGAACCTGGCCTCAACTTGGAATATCCAAGTGTGCCACTGGAAAGATGAGATGAAATCGCTTGAAAACGATATAAAGATCACCGGAATCGGAGTTACGGTTTGGAAATGGCAAGCAATTCAAATATGACACGGGTCTGCGATTTACAGCAAGTAGTCATCTAAATGCAACAAGATGAACATGCTACAACACTCAAACATGGCAACAAAATACATGGCAGGGATCCATTCATGATGCTTAACAAAAGATGAACACTGAGCTATGGCCAATTCATCCATGAACAGGTTCAAACAAGCATAGCAAAAAGGCATTTGGTAAACAGATTTCAGACTTAGTGAAATTAACACTTGTCTGGAATTTCAGATCTGATAGCACACTTTGGAGCATGAAAATTATATGCTACAGGACCTGAACATGGCAAAGTAAAGCATGGCATGGAGATACTCAAAGAGATTAACAAAAGTCCCTTAGTGACCTTGAGCCAAAAGGGATCAGAAAATACATTTGCAAGCATGTGAACATGGCAAAAACATAATCAGTTCTCAGACTTAGTGAAAAACTGGAGCATGCAAATCAGATATCAAGTAGGCATGTTTACGAGCTCGATGCACTCACTACAGAGCAAGTCATGACAATCTAAGCATACACCCATCAAGAATACACAAAATACAAGCTAGACATGGCAAGAACAATAACATAGCATGCACGTATCAACTACAACATCCTCGGTAAAATCGCTAACAAGTAGACAATCTGCCCAGATTCACGAAATAGCAAAATTAAAGCTCGATTGACTCAAGCTAGGGTGCTCCATAATTGCAAAAAAAGGCATGGATGGATAGAGCACTACAAGATTAACAAAACATCCTTACTGATCATCCTCAAAAGAGGCATGGATCACTAGGAAACAACATGAACATATGACATAATGAGATAAACAGTCCAAGGACTTAGTGGAAATGCTAAGTCCCTGAAATCAACCTTAACGAATGCACCACTTTGCAAGCTTGTGCTAGTCACCACAAACATCACAAAAATACATGGGTTGCACCTCTGGATAGATGGCAAAACATATAACAAAACTCGTGAAGAGCTCAGGGGCATATCATGCACACAATAATCATGGCAAAAATGACAAATATCTAATTGGAGCAGCATATCTGACAAATATCTCAAATAGCATTCTTCTAACAGCATTTCGGGCATCAAGATAAACTCAAATGAAAATGATGCAATGAGATTAAATGATGTACTCTCTGAGATGAACATTTTGATATGCTATATGTCCAAAACGGAGCTACGGATGCAAAGTTACAATGCGATGAACATAGCCAAATAATTAGGGTTTCGGGCAAAAAGTCAACCCGAGACAAATCTCAGATCTAGATCCGGCCGGGCGCGGTTTACGAGGATTGCTGGAAGGACTTTTCACCGGGGGCGGGGACGACGTAGGAGCTCGTTGGAGGCCGCCGGAGGAGGAGAAGACGACCGGGGTGGCGGTGGCGATGGCGGTGGCCGGCGAGGCAGGTCCGGCCGCCGGAGGAGGAGCGGGCGGCGCCGGCTTCCGGCGAAGTGACGGCCGCCTGCGGAGGAGCGGGCGAACACCGGCGGGGAGGCGGCGGATGGCGGCGGGCGAGGCGAGCCGGGAGGCGGCGGGGCGCGCGGGCCTCGCGGGTGGTGGGTTATGCTTGACCACAACAAAATGTTTCAACACCGGGTGGTGGGTTAGCAGCAAAAAAAGAGGCTGGTTGTAGCACAAAAGCAACGTGGTTTGTAGCAAAAAGAACACCGGTGGTAGCAAAAAAAAAGTCGTCGTTGCTGCCTCGACTACATCGTATCTCTGTCCATGAATGGATGTAGCAAATTTTCTAGCCGTCTCGCGCTGCTCCCCTCTGGTGGACGTCCTTGTCGCTCCTGGTCGCCGCCTATTGTAGCAAAAACGCGTTGCCGTCATCGTCGCTGGTTGTAGCTCGCCGTGAAGGGTCCCTACAAATTGAGTCGCTGGTTGTAGCAAACGACGTCGCTGGTTCCAGCAAAAATGGCATCGTCGCAGGTTCCAGCATTTTGGTTGAAGCTTTCTCGGTCTCTGGTAGAAGCTTTTTCATCTGCAAGATGAAGCTTTTTTTAAACGGTTGCAACTTTTCATGTGTACCTAAAAAGCGATTGAAACTTTTGCGATGGCTGGCTAAAGATTTTCAATCTCTGGTTGAAGCTTTTTCATCTGCGGGATGAAGCTTTTGTTAAAACGGTTGCAGCTCTTCATGTGTTCCGAGTCTGGTTTGAAGCTTTTTTATCTACTAGATGTAGCTTTTTGCATTCATGGTTGTAGCACGAGCATTGCCATTTGCAGCTGCAGTACCAGTACGTCCGCGCGGCCGCCCGTTACTGGTTCTAGCAAAACCAGTACGCGATTGCAGCTCCCTCCCCAGTCGGTTGTAGCTTTTGTCTGCTCCACCGCCATGGCTGCCGTTCGAGGTAGTGGCTCATCCCGTTGATTCTCGCCGTCGGCGCTCTGAGTAGCTGGAAAAACAGTGGTGGATGTGGTCGAGACCCAACGGTGGCGGCGCCCTCCGGCGACCGGCCGGCGAGGCGGCGGGGCGCGGGGCGACAGAGCTCGGGGGCGCGGCTCGCGGGTGCGCGCAGCCCTCCGGCGACCGGCCGGCGAGGCGGCGGAGCGACGGAGCTCGGGGGTGCGGCTCGTGGGCGCGCGCAGACTGCGTGGGCACGACGGGAGAGAGGATCGATAAAATGCACGGGTCCACATCGGGAAAAAGTTGCTATATATACGTGTTGTGTTCCGCGTGACGAGGCGGAATTTCCTAACGGACGCTCGCTGCATTAAATTGTCGAGGCTTCGCACAGAGGTGACCAAACTAGCGATCAAGACGGGCTAGCCCAATTACGAAATAGTGCACACGCTACAGCTTCCGGTTTTGGGAACATTCTAGAAGGTTCTTGAACCGGGTTTTCACTGGTTTTTCTGTTTGTTTTCTTCTTTTTCTTTTTCTTTATTTGTTTTTCTTTTTCTTTATTTCATTTTCAATTCCTTTTTCTTCTCTATTTATTTCTTTTTGTTCTCAAGAATTTCAAATTCTTTTCCAAAATTCTAAGAATGTTCCGAAGTTCAAAAATGTTATTGTTATTGATTTTTGTTTACAAATTCAAAAAATGTTCTTCATTTTCTAAAAAATGTTCCCATCTTATATAAAATGTTCGCTTTTCAAAAAATGTCTGTAAGTTCAAAAAATGTTCATGTTTTCAAATTATGTTTGGGAGCTTCAAACAATCTTCCAATTTCAAAATTTGTTCAACAATTTCAAAAAAAGTTCATGTTTTCAAATTTTGTTGGGAGTTTCCATAAATGTTTCTGTTTAGAGAATTGTTCGCAAATTCAAAAAAATGTTCATGTTTCAATTTTTGTTCGGAAGTTTCAAAAAGTGTACGCAAGTTTTAAAAACTTTTCATGTGTTCAAGTTTTGTTCAGGAGTTTCGAAAAATGTTCCCAAATTTAAAAATTGTTCGAGTATCCAAAAACTATTTTAAAATTTGAAAAATGTTCGGGTTTTCACAGAAAACTTTCACGTTTTCTCTTTTTGGGAGATTTTACAAAAATGTTCCCGTTCTCAAAAAATGTTTGCATTTTTTGAATTTATGAGTTTTTCAAATTCTATTCAGAATTTCTATAAGTGTTCGCTGTTTCATACAACCTTCACGTCTTTTTCTCAAAAATAACATTTTGCGTACAAAATTTAAAAGACGTTCGGATATGCACTCGGTTTTATTCTTAATATGTTGTGCTGCGTTAAAACCAGGAATCTCTCTAGCTGAACTGGCTAGCTGTATATCTTTGAAGCGTCTGGTCTCAGGTTCGAACCCTGCTTAGAGCATATTTCTTCTCGAGCGCTGCATTTTTCGTTCCGTGCTGGTCGCTATGGGCCGGCCCAGTCGGGAGACCCGCCTGTGCGTCCGGTCGACATTCTGCCGCAAAGAGCGGCAGATAGGAGCTCTCTGACGAGGCAGGAGCCGGCCGAAGTTTCAGCCGGTGCGCCGGATCTAAAGACTTCCCTTTGGGCTTTGGCCACTCAAACGTGCGCGTCAAGTTGGTCGGCCTGGCTCAAACCCAAGTTACCAGCGACCGTCGTCGAATCGAGCCATTAGGCAGCCAGCTCTCGCTATGGGCCGGCCCAGTCGGGAGACCCGCCTGTGCGTCCGGTCGACATTCTGCCGCAAAGAGCGGCAGATAGGAGCTCTCTGACGAGGCAGGAGCCGGCCGAAGTTTCAGCCGGTGCGCCGGATCTAAAGACTTCCCTTTGGGCTTTGGCCACTCAAACGTGCGCGTCAAGTTGGTCGGCCTGGCTCAAACCCAAGTTACCAGCGACCGTCGTCGAATCGAGCCATTAGGCAGCCAGCTCTCGCTTCATCGCCAACACGTCGGCCCAACGCCCCATTGCCTAGCGCGGTCGCTCCACGGCACTGGAGCAGGGCGGCGCCCCAGCAGCAGCGGCGGCGCGCGCCGCGCTCGCCGGCCCGGCCCTTCTCCCCGCGCTCGCCGGCCCGGCCCTTCTCCCCGCGCTCCGCTTCCCCGCGTCGCCCGCCTCTGGTCGGCAGCGCCTCGCCCGCAGCCTCCTCTGCTCGGTTCCTCCCAGCTGGCGCCGAATTCCCTGCTCTAGGTGAGCAATCTCGTCCGTCATCTCTCCTCCAGTTCCGCCGTTAGTTCGGTTCGCCGTATCCGTTTGTGCTCGACGTATCGGGATGGACCTGGGGCCCTATGCTGCTACTTCTGGTTGATTCAGCGAGACGAGTTTAGACTTCAGATTAGATTAAAAATCCTCTGTGGCGCTTGTTTCTCTGTTTTGTTTCCAGGTTGTAGTTGATTTTTTTAGGAAGAAAAAGGGAAAACTATGCCAGTGTTTGTAGTGATTGTCATGGCCCGTTGTTGATTATTTTGTTGGTGACCTAATAATACCTGAAGGCAGATAAGTAGGCATCATCCTCTTTGCTTTTCAGTTTTAGATACCTGTTGATTTGCCATCCTGAGCATTGCTTCCTTCTCATTGTGAACCGAGGCCAATCATGTGAAATTGTGAATACATTCACATTCATTGGGCTATTTACCCAAGGATGGTGACATGGGTAAGATGTATGACTGCCTGTGTACTAGCCTATTAGTTTGTACTTGAGTAGTTCAGTATCTTTATTTGAGTGTTGATAAAAGAATACCTGGCGATCAATCAAAATTTGGGAGTTGCACTTGCGGTTAAATGTCCTTTGCACGTTGCTACTTGCTAGTGGATTTGCTTCTGCATTGCATCTTTCTATAGTTTGCACGGAACCATTGGTAATTTCTAGGCACTATCTGATTTGGTTTTTATACTGACCACACCGTTGCTGTATGGAAAGTTGTTGATTTTGCAGTTGGTGCCATATAGATTGATAGTGTAATCCCGTGTTCCCTTTCTGGCAAATACCTTTGGCTGAATTGTTTTTTTCAGTCTTACCTTGTATGCAGAACCGCTAGTGCATGATGTTTGACTTGTTTTAATCTATAGGTGTCAGAATCTCTTCGCTACAGCTTTAGGGATGTCGTCCTCTTCCACAATAGAGGGCAAGGATGGCGAGTTCACCGAGGTTGTGGTAGTGCGGCATGGCGAGACTTCCTGGAATGCCTCGCGCATCATACAGGTGATCACAATTGCTGAATACTCCCGTATGTTTTTTCATTGAATTTAGAGCTTGGTACTATGTACTGTTAAAAGATAGGCGAGCCAGCCGGCTGATCTGGCCTGCGGATCAGCCGGTTCGTGGGACATTGGATCAACCCCCTTCTAAAGGCCAGGATGCAGCTTATATATGTCGTATTGTTTCTTCTGTTACAGTCCATGCTCAGTTGCATGCATACATTTTTTGACTTTTTTCGTCCTCTTTGGCCTGGAACCCTGGTTCTATACGGGTGCCCCTTTGCAACATGAAAACTACACACGAAAAGCTTGCATAGGATGGAACAGGGTTTGTCTTTGTCTCTACGAGCATGCCATTGAGCTCTTGGCTATTTCTTGTAAATTCAGAGCATGTCCAACTCTAGACGTTTACATAGATGATAGAAAACAAAATAAATATTGTATAATAAAAAATTCACCGAAACACTCTATTTCTATATTGAGCCCTAATTACATGCTTTCAGTAACGGTAAAACCGGTCGGAAAACCAGTCCCTGCACACAATATTTTAACTTGTGCGGAAAAGTGCTCGACACCACTTTTTGCGTCGATGCCACGTGCGACGCTAGGATTGGTTGGCCCAACTATCCATCGGCCAGGATATCACTCCCAGCGCCCTCTCCTAGCACCCGTGTCGGGCATGCTCTTCCAAGTTGGTCACTAGCAAGCATGATTTTGCCCCTCAAGCGTCATGACTTTGGCTTACAACATCGGTAGCATGGCTTCCTAGCATCACAATTCCGGCTTTGCTGCAGCAGCATCATCCATCCTTGTAGCGGTGCGCGTTATTGCAGCATTGTTGGTCCATCTTTGCAGCATTCCGTGATTCGGCTTGTAGCATCGCTAGTTCAGCCTTGCAATGTCACAATTTCACCTTGCAGCAGCGGTGGCCCCACCTTGCAGCGTCGTGTGTCTCGACTTGCAGCATCGCCGATCCGGTCTTGCAATGCCATGATTTCGGTTCTGCAGCATCGATGGCACCGTTTTGCACCGTCATGTGTCTTGATCTGCAACATCGCTGGTCTGGCCTTGCAACGTCACTATTCCAGCTTTGCAACAACAGCTGCCCACCATGCAACGCCAAGCGTCTCGATTTTCAGCATCACCCGCTAGGCATTTCAGCATCGCTATTCCAACTTGCAGTAGCGACAATTGTCCTTGAAGCGGCGTGTGTCCGGCTTGCAACGTCGTGCAACATCGATGCACGGTGGCCCGGCTTAGAAAATGAAACAATGATCAGCCTTGCATGTCGAGCGCTTGCAACATCACGTGATCGGCGAGAAATTGGATGATGAGGACGTTGTCTCCCAACTGCCTAAACGCGAATTTGATTCGGTAGTCTCGGCGACGTGCTCGCTTGTGGAGCTTATATTGGTTAGTGAGCTGTACGACCAACTTGTTAGTTTTGAGACGCCATATCCATGCGTGGCAGAAGGTCGCAACCCTCTGCAAACGCCGCTGCCCGCGGCGCCCTGACAAACCACAAGTCTAAAGGACCACCGCAAGCACGCAGTGGTGGTAATGGAAACAACAACCACCACCACGACAACTTTAGCAACAACTTTGTCGGCTCCCATGGCAACTCTAGAGGAGGTGATCACCCTGACGGTACAATACACGGTGTGGCCTCTGGAAGGGAGCCCGGCAACATGCCTGCCTCGGGGCCCATGAAGCTTGGTGAAGGTCCAACTACAAGAGGGGATACCGAAAGCCCGTACGCGCTGCTATGGATCATCTTGGCGTGCAAGCCAAGATGGCGGCAACTTAGATCAGATCGATCTCCTGTAAAACCCTAGCCCCCGTCGTCTATATAAGGTGGGGTCTAGGGGTAGTCATTCCCATCTACATTGGTAGAACCATAGTCTCATACTTCATCCTCCATGGTAATTCTCGCACGAGGTACCCCATCATGAATACAAACCAAAAGTAGAACGTAGGGTGTTACTCCGTCCCGGAGTCCCGAACCTGGGTAACTTCTTCGTGTGATCTCCAATCTGATACTTCCGGCGACGTTCGCCACGGTACTGACCGGTTTATGTACCGTCAGTTGGCGCCAGGCACGGTGACAAAAGTGGCCGGAAGCCCGGAAGTACCAGATCGGATGTCACACGAGGAAGTTACCCAGGTTCGGTCCTCCGGGGAGGAGTAACACGTTACGTCCTGCTTTTGGTTTGTATTCATGGTGGAGTACCTTGTGTTGGATTACAATGGAGGATGAAGTATGAGATTACTGAGAGTGGTTCTACCAAAGTAGATGGGAACGATTGCCCCTAGCCCCCACCTTATATAGATGACGGGGGCTAGTGTTTTACAGGAGATCAATCTGATCTAAGTTGTTGCCATCTTGGCTTGCACGCCAAGATGATTCATCGCAACGGGCTTCCGCGATCCCCTTTTATAGTTGGACCTTTATCAAGCATCATGGGCCTCAAGGCAGGCCTGCTGCCATCCCCCCTTCCCGGAGGACACCTCCGGTGTATTGCATTGACAACAGGGCCAAAGAAACAAGGGCGATAACTTTAACAACAACTCTGTCGGCTCCCACGGCCACTCTGGAGGCGGTGATCACCCAAAGGAAGAACAACGGGGCCAAGGCTATGCCAACAATTACCTTGTCTCAATTCTCCAAAGTTTAGTGACAAATTTGTCGCTAGGGCCACCCTACATGGAAGTGTTGAGGAGGTATGGTTGCTCCTATGGTGGATAAAAAAAGAACATGGGGCAACCACAACATTGTACGCTATTGACATGAATTGGTAAGTGGACACGGGAGACACATTCCACATCACCGCCAATCTCAACCAATTAAACACTCGTGACCGCTACAATGACAATGAACAAGTCCAAGCCGCCAGGTATGGGCATTAGTCATATCGATTATTCATCAATTCAAACACCAGACTGTTGGCAAGAGCCTCTCTCTCTCGCCTAGTTCTGGGTGGATACACACACGCACGCAAGCTGTTCGAGCAAAATGGACACAAGCAAAAACAGAGGAGGAGCAGAGCAGCACACACACAGGTTGGTTTTCCAGGCAACGAATGCCCTTTTCCATTTACTAAACCAGCGACACACTCCGGCTCTACTCTTTTGATGTCCAGTTACAGAAACCAACACCACTGTAGCCATACCAGTGCACGCACACAGCCCACACTCTGCTACAATACTTGGGTACACACTCAGTACACCCACTACGTGAACTGATGGTTGCAACAGATGCAGTTCACCATCACTCCACTCACCCACAGTGCACCAACACATGGGCACCTTCCAGGTTTTACCACGACCATATTACAACAGGTTTACACAACTAACAATCTTCCTCCTAAACCTTGTTGTCTTCATTTGACAACCACCATGCCAATCCTTCGTCTGAGCTCCAGGAACTTCAAACGCCCAAGGGGCTTGGTAAGTAGGTCTGCCAGCTGATCTCCCGTTGGAACATAGTTCACCCCGATCTTGCCATTCTCCACACAGTCCCTGATAAAATGATAACGTATATCGATATGCTTACTGCGATCATGGTGAACAGGATTTTTGGCCAATGAAATAGCCGACTTGTTGTCAACCAACAACTCAACCTGAACTGGCTGCTTCCCTTCCATCTCAGCAAGTAGTTGTCCAAGCCACAAACCCTGACAAGCAGCACTAGCGGCAGCAATATATTCAGCTTCACATGATGAAATTGCAACTACTTTCTGCTTCTGGGACAACCATGTAATTGGACTCTTGCCAAGGAAATAGAGTACTCCAGTTGTGCTTTTTCGGTCATCAACATCTCCACCGTGATCACTATCAGAGTACCCAAGCAGGCTGGGCTTTTCTCCTTTATTCTGAGAGTATTTGCATCCAAGGTTCAGAGTTCCACGGATATACTTCAGAATTTGTTTCACCGCTGCCATGTGCTGGGAATTTGGGCTCTCCATGTATCGGCTTACAACGCCAACAGCATAGGAGATGTCAGGTCTGGTGTTAACCAAGTACCTGAGGCTTCCTACTACACTCCTGTAGTATGTTGGATCCACTTTGGGTCCTTCTCCATTCTTACTTAACTAAAGCCTTTCTTCCATGGGTGTTTGACAAGGATTGCAATCCAGCATGCCAGTCTTCTCTAGTATCTTCAGTGCATATGCAGATTGGCAGAGTGAAATGCCATCTTCAGCTTGCGCAACTTCAATGCCAAGATAATATGAAAGTAGACCCAAGTCACTCATACTGAACATGTCTTTCATCTGTTCCTTGAACATAGCCACTTCTTCTGCACTAGAACCGGTTATGATCAAATCATCAACATATACTCCAACCAGCAGTCGTGCATTTCCAGAATTCTTCATGTACACCGCATGTTCAACAGGACTTCTAATGAAACCAAGAGACAACAAAGTCTGATCCAGTTTCAAATTCCAGGCTCTTGGAGCCTGTCGAAGCCCATACAAGGCTTTCCTGAGTTTCAGTACCTTTCCTTCTTTGCCAGTTTCAATGAAACCTGGAGGTTGTGCTACATACACTTCTTCCTCCAATTCTCCATTTAAGAATGCTGATTTCACATCCATATGGTGTACCCTCCACCCTTCATTTGCTGCCAATGCCATTAGTAGCCTCACAGTTTCTAGGCGTGCCACAGGTGCAAAGACCTCATCAAAGTCAATGCCATGACGTTGCACATACCCCTTGGCGACTAGCCTTGCCTTGTGGCGTATCACATTGCCTTCAACATCTTTTTTCAATTTAAATACCCATTTCAGTCCAATGGCTCGCACTCCAGTAGGTGGTGTTACCATTTCCCATGTATCATTTTCTTTTATGGATTTCAGCTCTTCCTCCATGGCTTTCTTCCAATGCTCATGCTTCAGAGCATCATTGTGGTGAGTTGGCTCCTCTGCACCTAGCATACACAACTCAAGTTCCTCCATATGGTCATAATCAGCTGGACTCCAGTGTGGAGAGGTAGCATCGAAAATCTCATCAAGGGAGCGCATTTTCAGTGGAGCAGATGATTCAGGACTTTCTGCAGCAACAGAGGATATTGGTGTCACCATAGCAGGTATAACAGGTGACCCTGGAAGCACTGCTTGCCTAGGTGTAATTGGTTCTGTACCTTCCCTGTTTTCTGCATTTTCACCTTCTTGAGCAGAATGGTCATTCACTGATTCAGTTTGTTCAGGTTCAAAGTGAACCAGAAACCTATCAGTGTCATCACTGATCGTGACATCATCTCCACTGGACCACTGCCAACCTTTTGATTCTTCAAAAACTACATCCCTTGATACACACACACGATTTGTCTCTGGATTGACAAGTCTGTATGCATTTGAGCCTTTCTCATAGCCAATCAATACCATTGGAATACTTCTGTCAGCTAATTTCCCACCAGATGGACCTGTTACCTTGACGTGAGCCAAACAACCAAAAGTCCGAAGATGGCCAACATTTGGTTTATAGCCATTCCAAGCTTCATAAGGTGTTTTTCCAGCAACACTCTTCGTGGGGGCTCGGTTCAAGATATAAATGGCAGTAGCAACTGCTTCCCCCCAGTAACAGCCCGGCATATTTTGGCTTTTCAGCAGACACCGTGCCATTGCAACTACAGTTTGGTTGCGTCTCTCCACAACTCCGTTCTGCTGAGGGCTGTAGGGTGCAGTGAGTTGGCGTTGAATTCCATGATCTTCACAGAAGGAATTGAATTCAACAGATGTAAATTCTCCTCCTCTATCACTCCTGAGCACTTTCAACTTCAGCCCACTTTTCAACTCTGCAGCTGCTTTAAACCTTCTGAATGCAACAAATGCTTGATCTTTGGTTTTCAGCAGCACTCCCCACATGAACCGACTGAAATCATCTACTATAAGCATAAAGTAGCGATTTCCGGCAGGAGTTGCAGGTGTAATTGGACCACACAGGTCTGTATACACCAACTCAAGACTTTTTTCTGCTCTGAAAGTTGCGTGCTTTGGAAATGGTAGTCGACGCTGCTTGCCAATGAGGCAGCCGTCACATACCCTGTCCTTGTGGCACACTAAAGGAAGCCCTTTAACCATGTCATGCTGAGCTAAAGACCTCAAGGCATCAAAATTTAGATGACCATAACGAGCATGCCACAACCATGACAATCAGTGATAGATGACAGTAAACACACAGGCATGCCCAAACTAATATTCAGTATATACAGCCTGTTCTCTCCTCTTGGTACTTTTACTAGCAGTTTTCTCCCTTGATCAAATATTTGCAGGTACCCATCTTCTAATATGACCTTGCAACCATACTCTTCCAACTGTCCGAGACTAATGATATTACTTCTCAACTTTGGTATGTAATAAACATCAGTTAGCCCACGATGAGCCCCATCTCTTGTAGTAATAAGTATGGTACCCCTGCCCTCAATTTCAACCAGGGAACCATCTCCAAATTTGACTACTCCAGTAACTGAATCATCAATACTAGTAAACATTGCTTTGGAGCCTGTCATATGGTTGCTAGCTCCAGTGTCAAGATACCACATTTTAGTGTCATACCTTCCATCATCACTAAGTTGTGGTTTCACCTTTTCTTCATTGAGGTACACCCTGCCCTTTGCTTCTACTGAGTTACCTGATATTACACAGGTTTCTGACAGTAGAAGAGCAGGTTCTTCATTTTGCTTCTCAGCCACCATGGCTCTTTCTTGCTTCTTCTTCTTTGGCTTGGTGCATTCCCTCGAGAAATGCCCTTTTTCACCACAATTATAGCACTTGAATTTTTTCTTCGGAGTTGCAGCAGATTTCGCGCTCGACGACTGGTCATCGCCTCTTCCGTGGTCACTTCCACGGTCAGCGCCTCCCTTTCCACTACCACCTGCTCCGTTGCTGCCCCAGTTCTTCTTCCCGACGTAACCTTCCCATTGCTTCCTGGTCAGCATGAGGTGCTGTCCATCAACAGGATCACCAAAGCGCTGCTTAATGCGCTCCTCATACGCCTTGAAGCGCCCGAGTAGGTCCTCCACCGTGAGCGTCTTCAGATCGACACACTGCTCCAATGCGGTGACCAAATGCATTAGCCGCGCTGGCGCCGCTTGAAGCATCTTTTGGACAACGGTGATCTCCTTCACCTCATCGCCGAGCGCACGGATGGATGACACCATCTTGTTCACGCGCGTGGCGAAGACCTCTGTTTGCTCGTTGTCGCCCATCTCCAGCCCCTCGAAGGCCTTACGCAGCGCCTGCAGGTTCGACTCGCGCACGCGGTCATGGCCGACGTGCACAGACTTGATGGCCTCCCACGCCGCCTTCGCCGTGTCCTTGCCGGCGAGCGACGCGAGCACATCTTCCGGCACGCCTTGATAAATTGCCAGGAGCGCGTCACGATCCAGCTCGAACTCCACCTTGTCGGAGTGGACTGCCTCCCACACGCAGGCTGACTGTAGCGCCACCCGCATCTGCATCGCCCAGAGGGTATAGTTGGTGCGGGTGAGCTGCGGGTAGTTGATGGGACCTCGGGGCCTCACCGGCAGCGCCTGGGCCACCGGCATCAACTCCCCCGGTTTCTGCTCTGCACCAGCCATCTCCCCCTTTAGCGTCGCCAGTTCGGCTTTGGCTGCGTCCGCCTCCGCTCGCGCAGCCGCCGCCTCCTTTAGCGCATCCTCCGCCGCCTTGAACGCCGCCTCCGGCGTCTTGTCCATGGCCGCCAATCACCCCTCGCTGGCTCTGGTGCCAATTGTTGGCAAGAGCCTCTCTCTCTCGCCTAGTTCTGGGTGGATACACACACGCACGCAAGCTGTTCGAGCAAAATGGACACAAGCAAAAACAGAGGAGGAGCAGAGCAGCACACACAGGTTGGTTTTCCAGGCAACGAATGCCCTTTTCCATTTACTAAACCAGCGACACACTCCGGCTCTACTCTTTTGATGTCCAGTTACAGAAACCAACACCACTGTAGCCATACCAGTGCACGCACACAGCCCACACTCTGCTACAATACTTGGGTACACACTCAGTACACCCACTACGTGAACTGATGGTTGCAACAGATGCAGTTCACCATCACTCCACTCACCCACAGTGCACCAACACATGGGCACCTTCCAGGTTTTACCACGACCATATTACAACAGGTTTACACAACTAACACAGACCGTCCTCTCCACCTCAAAGATATTCTTCATGTTTCTCAAGATAGTAGAAAGCCTTGTATCCGCTAGCAGACTTGCACGTGATAACAATGGCTTTCTTGAGATTTAGGGGCTGTTTGGATTAGAGCCCCGAGCCGCCGTGCCAAAAAATAGGCGTTGATTGAGCAGTTAGTTGCGCGTTTGGTTGGATGCCGATAAATTGGCGTGCCCCCGCTCGCTTGGCTTCTCAGTTCAATTTCACGCCAACGTTTTGGCGAGAAGCGGGCGCCCAATTCCTTCGCCAATTATTTGGCACACCCGTGAATTGGCAGGGCTCGCCCCGGCGGCAACCAAGAGCCCCTTATCCTTGCTCTTTTTTATCAAGGATTAGGAAACAAGAACTTTGCTTCACGGCAGGGGTACGAGAAGATTATACCCCCTCCAGGCCACTTCGTTAACTCAAGGAAAAGCGTGTTTAGTGTCATCAAACCATCTTTGGAGAGATGACATTGTCGTCTAGATCATCTACCGTCATCTATAGTTACGCAAGTTGTTAGTCGCAATAATCTTCCATGTGCTAGCGAGTCGAATAAAAACACCATGCGTGATACGTGTCAAAAAGCCAAGAGTCATAAATTACCATATTGTAATTTGATTAGTGAACTAAGTGCTCCTTTAGAGCTTATATTTTCTGATGTTTGGCGCCCTGCGCTTGAGTCTTTTGGATGGAAGAAATACCATGCTAGTTTTATTGATGATAGCAAGTTCACATGGATTTATCTAATCAAACACAAATCTGAAGTATTCCAAATATTCCATGATTTTCAAGCTCTCGTGGAACTACAATTTAGTAAGAAAAATCTTGCTATTCAGTCTGACTTGGGAGTAGAGTATGAAAAACTCTCTCTCTCTCTCTTTTTTTACCAAAATTGGTGTCTCTCTCATCCACACACTCATCAAAAAAATGGCTCTGCTGAGCGAAAACACCGTCACATTATTGAAACAAAATTGTCTCTTTTAGCTGAAGCTTCCATGTTCCTTGAGTTTTGGATGAAGCTTTCAATTGCCGCCACATATCTTATAAATCATGTACCTAGTAAACTCAACAATTTTGAGACTCCACTAGAACGTCTGTATTATCACAAACCTGATTTATTCATGCATAGATGCTTCAGCTAACAGTGGTCTATTTGAACAATGTGGCGTTTTCGCGCATCAGAGCCATTTTGTTGATGTGCGTGTGGAAAGAAACATGATGGGAGATGCCAATTTTGGTAAAAGGAAGTTTGAGTTTTTCATACTCTCCTCCCCAATCAGATTGAAGAACAAGAATTTTCTTGCTAAATTGTCGCTCAATGAGAGCTTGGAAATCGTTGAATTTTTCGAACACTTCAGATTTTTGTTTGATTAGATAAATCCGTGTGAGCTTGCTAAATCATCAATAACATAATATTTCATTTGTCCAACAGACTCATGCAAGGGCCCAAACATCAAAAAATATAAGCTCTAAAGGAGCACTGGATTCACTAATCACTCGGATATGGCAATTGATGGCTCTTGCCTTTTTGACATGCATCATACATAGTGGTTTTATTCTGACTCACTAGCACATGGAAAGATTATTATGACTGACAACTTGCTTAACTATAGATGACGACAGATGACCTAGAAGGCAATGCCATCTCTTGAAAAAAGGTTTGGTGGCATTGAACAAGCTTTTTCTTGAGTTTCTCTCGGGGGTGGGCTGTGTGGCATGACGAGCTGCGAGGCCATCCCCTGATTTGCTTGAGGCTGGTTATTGCTGCATGACTCATATAACTGGCGAGGAGCTGGTTCATAGGTGCTTGGCTTGCGGGGCTCTCGATTGTGGTTGCTTGACCTGTGGCTCTGATGGGAGGCCGTGCTGACCAAGTCACCAGATGCCCTGGCGTGGCTCTTGGATAGCTTGTAAAATTGTTTCCGGAGCTTGTAAAATCTCCGAGGTCACCAGTTAGGGTCCGGGAAGATCCAAGTGCTCCCTGGACACTATGTCCGACCCTGAGTTCGGGGGGCGCGGAGTCCCACCCAAAGGAAGGGTATCCGACTCAAGGGATTCGGAGGTCCGAACATAGCTAGTCCTTAATTCAGGAGAAGAAGTGTCTTCGGCTCGTTCCTCGACGACCGCTACCAGGTGGGTGATTGGCGGGAGATTGATTTCCCTCTAGTCAGGTTTAAGCCTGATCCGATCATAGGCCGTTGAAAGCCCCAGGGCGGCGATGCAATCTAGCAGCTCGTTTAAGGACGAGATGTCCGCTGGATCCATCTTTTCGGAGTATTCGAGACCGATGCAGGGGTGGTGTTTGGCGATCGCGGGGGACACTGTCGGCTTGATGGCCATGCGGGCACCCACGGTGAAACCGCCGAGCTAGAGGACCTGTCCTGAAGCTAGGCTCCTTCCAGAAGTGATATCGCCGTTGATGACAAGGCGAGACATAGATCGCTTTTCGTGACCACACAACGGAGCTCTCAGTGAAAGCACCATTGTCGGTGTCTAAAACCCGCAGATCTTGGGTAGGGGGGCCCAAGCTGTGAGTCTAAGGATCAATGGTAACAAGGGACAATGGGGACACGGTGTTTACCCAGGTTCGGGCCCTCTCAAAGGAGGTAAAACCCTACGTCCTGCTTGATTGTATTCGATGAGTATAGGGGTTACAAGAGTTGATCTACCTCGAGATCGTAATGGCCAAACCCTAGCTGTCTAGCCTATGATTATTCTGATGCCCTCTGTGGACTAAACCCTCCGGTTTATATACACAACGGAGGGGCCTACGGTTGTACAAAGTCAGTTTACTGAGGAAAGGAGTATTACACCCGGACACCAAACTTGCCGTTCTACGCACATAGGAGTCCTACCCGGGCACGGGAGGTGGTCTTCTACCTCGCCTTCACCACCCATCAGTCCGGCCCATTTCAAAGAAACCGGACACCTGGGGACCCCCTAATCCAGGACTCCCTCAGGCATAATTATCTTGCATGATCACTGTTGTGTTGAGAGGCTCCATCCCTAGCTCAGATATCTCCTTGTCCGGATATCCATTGGGGAACCTCACATTAGTGAGGGCCCTTGCCGCTGCCTGCATATTCTTTGCCGGCGTGTGATAGGACACGGGCTTGGATCTACGGCGTTCTCGAGTGCTTGATCCATCCTTCTACTTTGGAGAGCTAGGGCGGTTGTATCTGCTGTCGGCATGGTCTTTTGATTTTTCTGGCCGAGACTGGAACTGCTCCTCAGACCTCTGCAACTCGGCTGCACTCTCACAACCCATCAGTCCGGCCCATTTCAAATAAACCGGACACCTGGGGACCCCCTAATCTAGGACTCCCTTAGGCATAATTATCTTGCATGATCATTGTTGTGTTGAGAGGCTCCATCCTAGCTCAGATATCTCCTTGTCCGGATATCCGTTGGGGAACCTCACATTAATGAGGGCCCTTGCCGCTGCCTGCGTATTCTTTGTCGGCGTGCAATAGGACATGGGCTTGGATCTACGGCATTCTCGAGTGCTTGATCCATCCTTCTGCTTCGGAGAGCTAGGGCGGCTGTATCTGCCGTCGGCATGGTCTTTCGATTTTTGTGGCGAGACTGGAATTGCTCCTCAGACCTCTGCAACTCGGCTGCACTCCTTTCCAAGCGTCTCTTTTCCTTTAACCTTGTTGAGGGTCGCCAAGATTTCACCCGGCTAGACTCTTGGGCCTCGTTGTCCAAGATCGGCTCGTCAATCGCTTCGATGTCATCATCATTGATTTCTTCCGCCTCACCGCTTTCCTCCTGGTTCGTATCCGATGTGCCTGCCATGTAGCAGGCCTTGATTGAGGCCGCCTTCCATGGTCTGTGAAGTGCCGCAGTTGGCGGGTGGCTATTGGCTTAGTCACCCATCTCCTCATACTTGTACCTGAATAAGGAGAGAATGTCAAAATTTATGTTCTGTTGCTCCTCGGTGTAGATTTAGATTGCCTGGTAGCTACAAACACATATTGGCCTTCTCTTAATTGAGCAAGCTATAGTAATTTAGTATTTCCAGCTTTCTCTTGCAAATGACCATGAATTTGTGATGGTGCTGAGCCAATTAGCAGTTTTGTAGTGTGTGTGAGCAAATGCCAACAAATAATAGCTTCCTAGGGCCATTTTCCCTTATCCGATTTTATAATCCGAATAAATAGGTAGGAGCAATAAATTTAACGGTATGATATGATTTTCACCTCTGGTGCGTATTTGCACATTACCCAACCCTCAACTGATCTGATATGTTATCCTAC
Source organism: Triticum aestivum (assembly GCF_018294505.1). Classification (NCBI taxonomy): domain Eukaryota; kingdom Viridiplantae; phylum Streptophyta; class Magnoliopsida; order Poales; family Poaceae; genus Triticum; species Triticum aestivum. The sequence goes on from NC_057809.1 coordinate 86,290,803, forward strand.
TCTTGTGTTAGGGGCACTTGGATGCAGAGCTGAATGAGATTGGGAGGCAGCAAGCTGTTGCGGTATTGTATGGCTTACTTATATTACTACTCCCTCGGTTCCTAAATATAAGTCTTTTTAGAGATTCCACTACGGACTACATACGGAGTAAAAGAATCTCTAAAAAGACTTATATTTAGGAACAGAGGTAGTACACGACATCTGGAGTAGCATTTTTTATGTGGAACTTGTGTGACTCTAATGCCCAGGTTGCTCATCGGCTGTCTAAAGAAGCCAAACCAGCTGCCATATACTCGTCAGATTTGAAGCGGGCGGCAGAGACTGCAAGAACAATAGCAAAAATCTGCAATTTACCAAATGTTTGTTCATTCACCTTGACCCTTTCTGTTATTCAAATATCTCGAGCGTACACCATGTTGTTGCCACGTAATTTGTGCAGTCTCTGCATCTCCGCACACCTTGACAAATTGCTTGATATAATATTAATGAGCAAACAATTTGCATTATAGGTTGTGTTTGATCCTGCACTTAGAGAAAGGCACATAGGAGATGTGCAGGGCCTGACGCTTCAAGATGCTGTCAAAGAAAAGCCAGAGGCTTACAAAGCTTTTATGTCCCACAAGAGAAACCAGCAAATTCCTGTAAGCATTCACATTTTTCTACTTTTGAGAAAATGTTTTATCAGTTGATTTTATTTTTTTGAGCTAAAAGTTGATAGTAGTTCACTGACCAGTGGAGAATGCTGTACTTAGAAATATTGCAAATACATGGTTGGTTGTAACCGTAGTCTTAAAGATGTCACAAGTAGATATGCATCGACACTGCACCATTCAATGGCCTGCATGTAGTCAACCATTTTGTAGGCTTGAACATGTTGAACATGGATTTTTCTTCCAGTGGCAAGAACATTGTTCACTTAATATGACGTGCTCCTGAAATCCTAATGAATTGAGGTATTAATGCAAGTCACTGTTTTTGGTACCCTGCCGTAGACTTGCAGCTGTTTCTGAGGGCAACTTAACAGACAAAGAACTCTGCCATATCAAACTGTCATTTCTTATGAACTTACACACACAACAGGTTCATATAGGTTTGTACATGAAAGACGGTTTTGTATTCTAGGTCGATTTTTATCATACAGGATGCTCATACAGCTTTTCCCTAACCAGCCGTATGCTTGTATCAGCCGCATGCGTTAGCTTGTCTTGAAAGATTTATTGTTCTGAATTTTTTGGGGCTTGTCCTTTCAGGGTGGTGGAGAGAGTCTTGATCAACTATCAGAGCGATGTGTCTCGTGCCTGTATAAAATAGTCGAGAAACATAGAGGTAAACTCCGGGCTTCAGACTTTTCCCTGCAAAAAAGCAAAACGAAACAAAACTGTGAGCTTCAATTTTTTTCTTTGACTTACAACTGGTAGTAAATCAGGCTATTATTTTGTAAACTTGTCAACCTGGATAAAAAATATATTTCAATCTCGAAAAAGAAAACCCTGAGAGTTTGCTCACCACCTATCAAAAGGAATGCTGTTCAAAGAAGGGGTTGGCTTATTGGCATCCTTTGGTTCTTGTGGGCTATGGCCTATGGGGGAAATACTGTGTTAATGTTTAAAACTTCAAATAACCGTTAAAGAGAAATATTTCTGACAAAAACTACCTGTTATGCATGAGATTGCTTACTTGGCTATGACCTTCTGAGCATTTCTGAACCTGCTTTTCTCATTTACTAACAGGGGAGCGAGTTATCCTGGTCTCTCATGGCGGAACCATCAGAGAGCTCTACAGGCACGCCAGTCCCATGCCGCTCCGCGGTAAGATACACAACACGTCGGTTACAGTCGTGCTCGTTTCTGGTGAGACTGGCCGCTGCATTGTTAAGATGTGTGGAGATGTTAGCCACCTTGAGGCCACCGGTGTTCTGGAGAATGCCTTTGGCGGCGACAAGTCTTCAGCCTAAGAGCACCCTACCTGCAGCAGTTCTTACATGTAGAGGATACAGATACAGTGCCATTTTTGTCTGTCATGATTTTGCTGTAACACATACGAATGCGATATATGGAGCGGATGCTACTTAAATACGGACACGAATCAGATGTTACCCAATTCGGAGCATATATGGATTTTAGAATTTAGTGATGTACTCCTCCATAAACTAATATAAGAGCGTTTAGATCACTAAACACTTATATTAGTTTACAGAGGGAGTATTATGTGGCACACTAAGTTAGCAACTGTGTGAAACAAAATTATCTACTCGTAACACTCCCTTCGTCCCATAATTTAAGATGTGTGTCAAAAAATGTCTTACATTATGGATGAAGGGAGCAGATGAATAGATAATACTCCTCCGTCAGGGAATAACTGTCGCTCAAACAGATTTAAACCCGAGGTGGGTAGGTTTTGCTACAAAGGAACCTAACCAACAATTTGCATAATATTTCCAAATGTAATCATACAAATACAAAAGTGAAATTTGACCACTTTTTATACTTTTATGTTGTACAATTGAGATTTGGGGCTAGAATTGCTTAAATTTGTAAGCATAATTTATCTTGAAATATGAATATCCACTTTCACATCCAGATTTTTTAAATTCTCTACTCCCTCTGTTCACTTTTATAAGGCTTTGTAGATGTTTCAGACACTGTGCAAAACAGCTCAATTTTACTTGTCTGAAACGACTTATAAAAATAAACGAAGGAAGTATCATATTTGTATTTATAAGATAAATTCAGATACTTTTCACATCAAGTTACATTTTTATTCTTTTTTTTTGTGGGCAGTTATATTTTTGTTTGGACAATGATGTCAAGCTGCTATACCGGTATTTCCCCGAAATACAACAATCGGGTATTCCAAATTATCTGGTGCTACTTCCACGCCTACAACTTGTTTTTTTTTATGATTTGATCATTTGAAGATTGTTTTTTATTTAGGGACATTTGAAGATTGTTAATCCGCGTGTCACATGATATATGCGGTCAGTTATATAGGAGTATTAGCAAAATACAGCAAATAATTTAAAAACAATTTGTTTATGCTCCCAATACAACGGCAATTATCCGGTAACTTAGGGCCTGTTCTGAACTCCTCCAGCTTCTAACAATTTGTGTAATGGTCGATTATCCTTTGCTATCTAAACTATTTGTGTCTTTTATGTCAAACCTAGTGCTTGAACCTTCTTTATGACTATGTTGTTGAACTACTTGATACTATTTCATCTATTTATTATATGCATTGTGGAACCATCTTTATGTCTATGTTGTTGAACCTAGTGTTCGCTATTTATGTATGCATTATGTCTATGTTGATTCAATTGATGCTAACTTTTGTTTCATATATTGGTGGTTGTTTATATGCAGATGTCATCGGATAGTGAAAGTGATGATGACACAAATTATGAAAGAAAGAAAATTATGGTTTTCCAATTTCAACATGATATGGACATGCGTTGTTCGGGTGTGTCATCCATAGTTGGGAAGTATTGTAAAAGTTGAGTCATGAAGGCCGACCCCAGGACATCTAGGTTGAGTGGGTTTGAATGGTTGCAAGAGACTATTGGAACACCCGGAGAGACGTACACAATGTTGAGAATGAATGCAAATGTGTTTTTTGATCTTCATGACAAGTTGGTGGGGGAGTATGGCCTCAAAGAAACATGCTTCGTTACCACTTATGAGTCTCTAGCTATGTTCTTGTGGACCTTGGGAGGGTGCAAATCAAATAGGAGAACCCAAAACCGTTTCAAACATGGAGCGGATACAGTCCACCGAAAGTTCCATGAGGTTCTACAATGTGTGGTCAAGATGTCATCTCACTACATTAGGCCTCAAGACCCAAATTTTCGCATCGTGCATGATAGGATTAAGCGTGACAAAAGGGCTTATCCTCATCTCAAAGACTGCATTGGTGCAATAGATGGGACACATGTCAGGGCTTCTATTCCGGAAGGACCTTCAAAAGTAAGGTATATTGGAAGAACAGGTGCAACAACTCAGAATGTGATGGCAGTATGTGACTTTGATATGCATTTCACCTACGCTTCAATTGGACAACCGGGTTCTATGCATGATACAAGTGTGTTATTCCATGCAATCGAAAATGACAAGGCCACACTCCCGCATCCTCCAAAGGGTTAGCATTTCTTCATATTGCAACTTCTGTAATATATCCTCCAATTCACATGCATGTTTATTGTTATTACAACTTATGCATCATAACCTTGAACTCACAATCATGTGTGTTTCTTTTTTGTATAGGCAAGTATTACCTAGTAGACGCCGGCTATCCTAACAGGGATGGCTATCTAGCACCATACAAAGGAGAACGCTATCATGTCCCCGACTTCCAGAGAGGTGCACCCCCAACTACTCCTATAGAAAAGTTCAACCGGATCCACTCCTCCAAGCGCAATACCATAGAGAGAACTTTTGGTGTTTGGAAGATGAAATGGCAAATCTTGCTTAAGATGCCAAACTACTCAATCAATACACAGAAGATGATTGTTGCGGCTACTATGACACTACACAACTACATTCGCCTCCATGACAAAGAGGATCTCCACTTTCTTCGGTGTGAGAGGGATCCGGATTATGTTCCAACTATTCCAGATAGATACAAGAAATACGTTATTCCTCCAAATGCATCAGATGCTTCAACATCGGCGGAAAGTACTCCTAATATGGATTTGTTTAGGCATGAACTTGCTACCGCCATTGCTCTTAGTTGGTGAAGTAATCATGTTCATGTCTTTAGATGGGTGGCCATTTTAATTTGCAGAACTTATATGCAAATGAAGCTTTTGTTCTATGACAAAGGACAATACCTGTTATTCTAAATTATATAACCTGTCTTAACTAGGATAACTTGTCATAACTTGTACGTACTGATTTGTACATTGCCTATTGTTATAATCCAGTACGTCTCGTGTAGGATAATAGATACTCGGACATTTTTTGTACTCACCCAGAATTGGGTTATAGCAGAGTACGTGGTTGTAGGAAAATAGATACTCGGATAATTTTTGTACTCACCCAGAATCGGACTGCATGGTTCTTTGTACATCCCTCTATATACACTAAAAATACGCAGAAACTAGTCCCTGTGAAAAAAAAAACGCAGCAGTTTTCAGCCCAGATGTTCTCTGCCTACTGCAACCCAGCCCCTTTTTATCTCTATAAAACCAGCCAGGCCCGAGCTGGGCTGATTCCAGCCGGCCCATGCTCTAGCCGAACAGGCCAGCAGCCTCCCCAGCGGGCCAAATCGCTGGGAGAAGCTACGAGGTGCAGAACGCTCGGCAAATCGCTATGTGGAGTAGAAGCTAGCTTCAGGAAGCACGCTATATTCAGTTATTTTTTTTCTTTCAATCTTACCTTGTATGCAAAATCGCTAATGCATGATCTTTGGCTTGTTTTAATGCAGGTAGCAGATTCTCTTTGCTACAATCTGACAAAGTGGAGGGCTTGGAAGTCCGAGTTTCTTTCATGTCTGGACAACACTTGCTCTACTTCAGATCAATTGGATTGCCGGGAGAGTGTTCTCATACAACGAGAAAAAGGGATAAGCTTCTCTTCCATCACTTGCCACTGCTCAAGGTCAGCTCAAAGGCGGCTCTTGCTTCTGAATTTGGGCACGGCTGATAGGATCAGAAAGCTTGAGCCAAGATGGCGCTGCAGAACATTGGCGCTTCGAACAAGGATGACGCCTTCTATAGGTACAAGATGCCCAAAATGTTAACCAAAATAGAAGGCCATGGTAATGGCATCAAGACAAAAATCGTGAACATGGTTGGCATAGCAAAAGCGCTTGCCAGGCCTGCTTCCTACACAATGAAGTACTTTGGCTGTGAGCTTGGGGCACAGTCTAAATTTGATGACAAGACAGGGGTTTGCATAGTCAATGGTGCCCATGACACTGCAAAGCTGGCCGGTCTTCTTGAGAACTTCATCAACAAGTATGTTCAGTGTTATAAGTGTGGCAACCCTGAAACAGAGGTTGTCATCTCCAAGAAACAGACGCTATCTCTGAAATGTGCTGCATGTGGCTTCATCTCGGATGTTGACATGGACAAGGTCGCTACATTCATCATGAACAACCCGCCAGAACTGAAGAAGGGAGGCAAGGACAAGAAAGCTATGAGAAGAGCTGAGAAGGAGCGGCTCAAGGAAGGTGAGGCTGCTGATGAGGAGATGAAGAAACTCAGGAAGGATGGGAAGAAGAAAGGTGCTGCATCCAAGGACAGCACTGCAAAAGGTGTTGCTGCAAAGAAAAATGCTACTGCTGGTGGTTCTGATGAAGAACATGCAACCTCGTCAACTTACAGTCAAGCTGCGGACTTTGCAGCTGCTGCAGACGACGACTACGACGACGACGATGATGACGGTGTGGAGTGGCAGACTGACACGTCAGCAGAGGCTGCGAGAAAGCGCATGGAGGAGCAGCTGAGTGCGGCAACTGCCGAGATGGTTATGCTTGCCACCGAAGAGACAGAAAAGAAGAAGAAGCATGCCAAAATGACTCCATATGATGAACTGGTCGAGGAGATCAAGGCCAACGTGGGCAACGCTGCCACTGCAGCTCAGATCAAGGCAGTGCTGTCCTCCTCAACCCTCCCCGCCGCCAAGGACGCGATGGGCGCCCTCTTTGAGGCGCTCTTCCGCGGCGCAGGCAAGGGGTTTGCAAAGGATGTCAAGAAGAACAATGACTACCTTGCTGCTGCCGTGCCTGACGAAGGAGCCCAGATGCTGCTGCTCCAGGCCATCGAGGCGTTCTGCGGCAGGTGCAGCGCCGAGGCCCTGAAGGAGGTGCCGGTAGTCCTGAAATGCCTGTATGATGACGACGTCCTGGAGGAAGAAGCCATTGTCCAGTGGTACGATGAAGCTGTTGCTGCCGGCAAGGCCTCCCAGGTTGTGAAGAATGCCAGGCCGTTTGTGGAGTGGCTCCAGGTCGCCGAACCGGACGAGGAGTGAAGAGGCCGTGCCGCTTGATCCCGTTTATACGCTTTCTCTTTCTACCGCCTACTTGCTTTAGGTATCTTTTCATAGTGTTTGAAGTGTCCATTTTTTGGATCAGTATTTTAAGTGTCAGACGTTAAACACTTGAGTTGTTATGGTTGATTCTGTGTTGAATCGGTTAAAATATTTCTTTATAACAAATTATGTCTTTTGATAGTGCTTGAAGTGTCCATTTTTGGACCAGTATTTGAAGTGTCAGAGGTATGCGTGGTTTGCTGCATCCGCTGTGTCCTGTTTTCAACTATTTCTTATAACAAATTATTCAGAATTTGTACTTACTCTCGTTTTCCAAAATCATGCTTGCATTTACAGTTGTAACAATGGTGCCGTTTACTCTGCTGTTGCTGAACATAAGTTGTTGAACATTTGTAAGCAGACCACGAGTGTTGTGTGGTGCTGTCACTTGTTAGTTCCAAGAGCAGGAAAGAGAAGTACTCCCTCCGTCCCATAATATAAGAGCGCTTTTGACACGACACTGTAAAAAATGCTCTTATATTATAAAACGGAAGAAGCGATGCTTAATTATTTTCTCTTTATTCTTGAAGCATAACAAACTTCAAAATAATAAATAGACTTCTAACCAGTATTTTAGATTTTGCCTTATGCGATTCCATGTTAACAGCCCACAAGTGGCAACTTTATGCTACGTTGTTCTAAAAAAACTTAAGGCTACGAGTGATACTCCTAGTCCCCGTTGGATTCTGCTGGTGGTTAAGCTGTCCCTCATGTTCAGTCAAGACGGACTTAGATTCAGTTAACGGACGGACTAGATCAAGTGCAATTATGAAGATCCAATGGCTCACATTTGTTCGCCTACTAACTATATCGTGTCACCGTCTCTCTTGTACTATATTTTTTCTACCATTGTCGGGCTATATAAAAGTCGGCACCGTGAGGTTGTATCCTCATTACATTTTTTGGCAGATAGACTGTAAGGGATGCCCGTATAGTATATAATTGGTGTAACAAACCGAAATTACAAGTACCATACCTTGAACCTAGCTAGGTGGGAAAGCATCAGCCCCTTTCAACCACAAAACTATGCCTTAATATGTTGTACCCCCCTCATTCCCCATTTCGGAGATAACTCTATTATACTTTAAACATACTCCGGTATAAATGTTTTCTTGATCTGGATCGAAACCCTAGTTCATGTTCATTCCCAAATCCCACGACCCACTGCTTTGGGGCATGGCGATTGGTATCATGAGCGCAATCTCTCATTGGTGGCGTTTGCGACTTGGGAGGTCGTAGAAATTTCCCACCCTCCTCGCCCATTTTCTTGGTAGCGGCGGTGCCAGAGTTGATGGCGCTGGTGGCAGGGAGTTTTGAGGGGCGTTGGAGGCGGTAGACATGTGGAGTTGGCAATGGTAGACAAATTCGGTGGCACTTTGTAGGCATCAACTGGTTCGTCAAGCCCCTTGCTCCAGTGGTAAAAATCCTGGTCGATAGCAAGCGATGTTGCATCTAGAGGCGCTGGTGTTGGTGGCTGATGGTGTTGGGGAACGTAGTAATTTCAAAAAAATTCCTACACACACGCAAGATCATGGTGATGCATAGCAACGAGAGGGGAGAGTGTTGTCTACGTACCCTCGTAGACCGAAAGCGGAAGCGTTAGCACAACGCGGTTGATGTAGTCGTACGTCTTCACGATCCGACCGATCAAGTGCCGAACATACGGCACCTCCGAGTTCAGCACACGTTCAGCCCGATGACGTCCCTCGAACTCCGATCTAGCCGAGTGTTGAGGGAGAGTTTCGTCAGCACGACGGCGTGGTGACGATGTTGATGTTCTACCGACGCAGGATTCGCCTAAGCATCGCTACAGTAATATCGAGGTGGACTATGATGGAGGGAGGCACCACACACGGCTAAAAGATCAAACGATCAATTGTTGTGTCTATGGGGTGCCCCTTGCCCCCGTATATAAAGGAGCAAGGGGGGCTGTGGCCGGCCAGGGAGAGGGCGCGCCAGGAGGAATCCTACTCCCACCGGGAGTAGGACTCCCCCCCTTTTCCTAGTTGGAATAGGATTCGGGAGGGGGAAAGAGGAGGGAGAGAAGGAAAGGGAGGGCGCCCCCCTCTCCTTGTCCTTTTCGGACTACGGGGGAGGGGCGCGTGGCCCAGCCCTGGCCGCCTCTCCTCTTCTCCGTAAAGGCCCACTAAGGCCCATTTACCTCCCGGGGGGTTCCGGTAACCTCCCGGTACTCCGGTAAAATCCCGATTTCACCCAGAACACTTCCAATATCCAAACATAGGCTTCCAATATATCAATCTTCATGTCTCGACCATTTTGAGACTCATCGTCACATCCGGGACTCCGAACAACCTTCGGTACATCAAAACATATAAACTCATAATATAACTGTCATCGTAACGTTAAGCGTGGGACCCTACGGGTTCGAGAACTATGTAGACATGACCGAGACACGTCTCTGGTCAATAGCCAATAGCGGAACCTGGATGCTCATATTGGCTCCTACATATTCTACGAAGATCTTTATCGGTCAAACCACATAACAACATACGTTTTCCCCTTTGTCATCGGTATGTTACTTGCCCGAGATTCGATCGTCGGTATCTCAATACCTAGTTCAATCTCGTTATCGGCAAGTCTCTTTACTCGTTCTGTAATACATCATCCCGCAACTAACTCATTAGTAGCAATGCTTGCAAGGCTTAAGTGATGTACATTACCGAGAGGGCCCAGAGACACCTCTCCGATATTCAGAGTGACAAATCCTAATCTCGAAATATGCCAACCCAACAAGTACCTTCGGAGACACTTGTAGAGCACCTTTATAATCACCCATTTACGTTATGACGTTTGGTAGCACACAAAGTGTTCCTCCGGTAAACGGTTGCATAATCTCATAGTCATAGGAACATGTATAAGTTATGAAGAAAGCAATAGCAACATACTAAACGATCGGGTGCTAAGCTAACGGAATGGGTCATGTCAATCACATCATTCTCCTAATGATGTGACCCCGTTAATTAAATGACAACTCATGTCTATGGTTAGGAAACATAACCATCTTTGATCAACGAGCTAGTCAAGTAGAGGCATACCAGTGACAATCTGTTTGTCTATGTATTCACACATGTATTATGTTTCCGGTTAATACAATTCTAGCATGAATAATAAACATTTATCATGATATAAGGAAATAAATAATAACTATATTATTGCCTCTAGGGCATATTTCCTTCAGTCTCCCACTTGCACTAGAGTCAATAATCTAGATTACACAGTAATGATTCTAACACCCATGGAGCCTTGGTGCTGATCATGTTTTGCTCGTGGAAGAGGCTTAGTCAATGGGTCTGCAACATTCAGATCCGTATGTATCTTGCAAATTTCTATGTCTCCCACCTGGACTAAATCCTGGATGGAACTGAAGCGTCTCTTGATGTGCTTGGTTCTCTTGTGAAATCTGGATTCCTTCGCCAAGGCAATTGCACCAGTATTGTCACAAAAGATTTTCATTGGACCCGATGCACTAGGTATGACACCTAGATCGGATATGAACTCCTTCATCCAGACTCCTTCATTTGCTGCTTCCGAAGCAGCTATGTACTCCGCTTCACATGTAGATCCTGCCACAATGCTTTGTTTAGAACTGCACCAACTGACAGCTCCACCGTTCAATGTAAACACGTATCCGGTTTGCGATTTAGAATCATCCGGATCAGTGTCAAAGCTTGCATCAACGTAACCGTTTACGATGAGCTCTTTGTCACCTCCATATACGAGAAACATATCCTTAGTCCTTTTCAGGTATTTCAGGATGTTCTTGACCGCTGTCCAGTGATCCACTCCTGGACACTTTGGAACCTCCCTGCTAGACTTATAGCAAGGCACACATCAGGTCTGGTACACAACATTGCATACATGATAGAGCCTATGGCTGAAGCATAGGGAACATCTTTCATTTTCTCTCTATCTTCTGCAGTGGTCGGGCATTGAGTCTTACTCAACTTCACACCTTGTAACACAGGCAAGAACCCTTTCTTTGCTTGATCCATTTTGAACTTCTTCAAAACTTTGTCAAGGTATGTGCTTTGTGAAAGTCCAATTAAGCGTCTTGATCTATCTCTATAGATCTTGATGCCCAATATATAAGCAGCTTCACCGAGGTCTTTCATTGAAAAACACTTATTCAAGTATCCCTTTATGCTATCCAGAAATTCTATATCATTTCCAATCAACAATATGTCGTCCACATATAATATTAGAAATGCTACAGAGCTCCCACTCACTTTCTTGTAAATACAGGCTTCTCCAAAAGTCTGTATAAAACCAAATGCTTTGATCACACTATCAAAGCATTTATTCCAACTCCGAGAGGCTTGCACCAGTTCATAAATGGATCGCTGGAGCTTGGACACTTTGTTAGCTCCCTTTGGATCGACAAAACCTTTTGGTTGCATCATATACAACTCTTCTTCTAGAAATCCATTCAGGAATGCAGTTTTGACATCCATCTGCCAAATTTCATAATCATAAAATGCGGCAATTGCTAACATGATTCGGACAGACTTAAGCATCGCTACGGGTGAGAAAGTCTCATCGTAGTCAATCCCTTGAACTTGTTGAAAACCTTTCACAACAAGTCGAGCTTGGTAGACAGTAACATTACCGTCAGCATCAGTCTTCTTCTTGAAGATCCATTTATTCTCAATTGCTTGCCGATCATCGGGCAAGTCAACCAAAGTCCACACTTTGTTCTCATACATGGATCCCATCTTAGATTTCATGGCCTCAAGCCATTTTGCGGAATCTGGGCTCACCATCGCTTCTTCATAGTTCGTAGGTTCATCATGATCTAGTAGCATGACTTCCAGAACAGGATTACCATACCACTCTGGTGCGGATCTTACTCCGGTTGATCTACGAGGTTCAATAGCAACTTGATATGAAGTTCCATGATCATCATCATTAACTTCCTCACTAATTGGTGTAGGAGTCACAGAAACCGGTTTCTGTGATGAACTACTTTCCAATAGAGGAGCAGGTATAGTTACCTCATCAAGTTCCACTTTCCTCCTACTCACTTCTTTCGAGAGAAACTCCTTCTCTAGAAAGGATCCATTCTTAGCAACGAATGTCTTGCCTTTGGATCTGTGATAGAAGGTGTACCCAACAGTTTCCTTTGGGTATCCTATGAAGACACATTTCTCCGATTTGGGTTCGAGCTTATCAGGTTGAAGATTTTTCACATAAGCATCGCAGCCCCAAACTTTCAGAAACGACAACTTTGGTTTCTTGCCAAACCACAGTTCATAAGGCGTCGTCTCAACGGATTTCGATGGTGCCCTATTTAATGTGAATGCGGCCGTCTCTAAAGCATAACCCCAAAATGATAGTGGTAAATCTGTAAGAGACATCATAGATCGCACCATATCTAGTAAAGTACGATTATGACGTTCGGACACACCATTACGCTGTGGTGTTCCGGGTGGCGTGAGTTGCGAAACTATTCTGCATTGTTTCAAATGTAGACCAAACTCGTAACTCAAATATTCTCCTCCACGATCAGATCGTAGAAACTTTATTTTCTTATTATGATGATTTTCAACTTCACTCTGAAATTCTTTGAACTTTTCAAATGTTTCAGACTTATGCTTCATTAAGTAGATATACCCATATCTGCTTAAATCATCTGTGAAGGTGAGAAAATAACGATATCCGCCACGAGCCTCAACATTCATCGGACCACATACATCTATATGTATGATTTCCAACAAATCTGTTGCTCTCTCCATAGTTCCGGAGAACGGCGTTTTAGTCATCTTGCCCATGAGGCACGGTTCGCAAGTACCAAGTGATTCATAATCAAGTGGTTCCAAAATTCCATCAGTATGGAGTTTCTTCATGTGCTTTACACCGATATGACCTAAACGGTAGTGCTACAAATAAGTTGCACTATCATTATCAACTCTGCATATTTTGGCTTCAACATTATGAATATGTGTATCACTACTATCGAGATTCATCAAAAATAGACCACTCTTCAAGGGTGCATGACCATAAAAGATATTACTCATATAAATAGAACAACCATTATTCTCTGATTTAAATGAATAACCGTCTCGCATTAAACAATATCCAGATATAATGTTCATGCTCAATGCTGGCACCAAATAACAATTATTTAGGTCTAATACTAATCCCGAAGGTAGATGTAGAGGTAGCGTGCCGACCACGATCACATCGACTTTGGAACCATTTCCCACGCGCATCGTCACCTCGTCCTTTGCCAGTGTTCACTTAATCCGTAGTCCCTGTTTCGAGTTGCAAATATTAGCAACAGAACCAGTATCAAATACCCAGGTGCTACTGCGAGCTCTAGTAAGGTACACATTAATAACATGTATATCACATATACCTTTGTTCACCTTGACATCCTTCTTATCCGCCAAATACTTGGGGTAGTTCCGCTTCCAGTGACCAGTCTGCTTGCAGTAGAAGCACTCAATCTCAAGCTTAGGTCCAGACTTGGGCTTCTTCACTTAGGCAGCAATTTGCTTGCTGTTCTTCTTGAAGTTCCCCTTCTTCCCTTTGCCCTTCTTGAAACTGGTGGTCTTACTGACCATCAACACTTGACGCTCCTTCTTGATTTCTACCTCCGCTGCCTTTAGCATTGCGAAGAGCTCGGGAATTGTCTTATCCATCCCTTGCATATTATAGTTCATCACGAAGCTCTTGTAGCTTGGTGGCAGTGATTGAACAACTCTGTTAATGACACTACCATCAGGAAGATTAACTCCCAGTTGAGTCAAGTGGTTGTGGTATCCAGACATTCTGAGTATATGTTCACTGACAAAACTATTCTCCTCCATCTTGCAGCTATAGAACTTATTGGAGACTTCATATCTCTCAATCCGGGCATTCTTTTGAAATATTAACTTCAACTCCTGGAACATCTCATATGCTCCATGACGTTCAAAACATCGTTGAAGTCCCGGTTCTAAGTCGTAAAGCATGGCACACTGAACTATCGAGTAGTCATCAACACGTGACTGCCAGGCATTCACAATGTCTGCAGTTGTTGGCGCAGGTGGTACACCTAGCGGTGCTTCCAGGACGTAATTCTTCTGAGCAGCAATGAGGATAATTCTCAAGTTACGGACCCAGTCCGTGTAATTGCTACCATCATCTTTCAACTATGCTTTCTCAAGGAACGCGTTAAAATTCAACGAAACAACAACACGGGCCATCTATCTACAATCAACCATAGACAAGCAAGATACTACCAGGTACTAAGTTCATGATAAATTTAAGTTCCATTAATCATATTACTTCAGAACTCCCACTTAGAAAGACATCCCTCTAATCTTCTAAGTGATCACGTGATCCAAATCAACTAAACCATAACCGATCATCACGTGAAATGGAGTAGTTTTTAATGGTGAACATCACTATGTTGATCATATCTACTATATGATTCACGCTCGACCTTTCGGTCTCGGTGTTCCGAGGCCATATCTGCATATGCTAGGCTCGTCAAGCTTAACCTGAGTATTCTGCGTGTGCAAAACTGGCTTGCACCCGTTGTAGATGGACGTAGAGCTTATCACACCCGATCATCACGTGGTGTCTGGGCACGACGAACTTTGGCAACGGTGCATACTCAGGGAGAACACCTTTTATCTTGAAATTTAGTGAGAGATCATCTTATAATGCTACCGCCAATCAAAGCAAGATAAGATGCATAAAAGATAAACATCACATGCAATCAATATAAGTGATATGATATGGCCATCATCATCTTGTGCTTGTGATCTCCATCTCCGAAGCACCGTCATGATCACCATCGTCACCGGCGCGACACCTTGATCTCCATCGTAGCATTGTTGTCGTCTTGCCAAACTTATGCTTCTATGACTATTGCTACTTCTTAGTGATAAAGTAAAGCATTACAGGGCGATTGCATTGCATACAATAAAGTGACAACCATATGGCTCCTGCCAGTTGCCGATAACTCGGTTACAAAACATGATCATCTCATACAATAAAATTTAGCATCATGTCTTGACCATATCACATCACAACATACCCTGCAAAAACAAGTTAGACGTCCTCTACTTTGTTGTCGCAAGTTTTACGTGGCTGCTACGGGCTTAGCAAGAACCGTTCTTACCTACGCATCAAAACCACAACGATATTTTGTCAAGTTGGTGCTGTTTTAACCTTCACAAGGACTGGGCGTAGCCACACTTGGTTCAACTAAAGTTGGAGAAACTGACACCCGCCATCCACCTTTGTGAAAAGCACGTCGGTAGAACCAGTCTCGCGTAAGCGTACGCGTAATGTCGGTCCGGGCCGCTTCATCCAACAATACAGTCGAACCAAAGTATGACATGCTGGTAAGCAGTATGACTTATTGTAGGATCGAAAGTATGTCTAGAGGGGGGTGATTAGACTACTTGACCAATTAAAAATCTATCTTTTTCCCAATTTTAGTCTTTGGCAGATTTTAGCTATCTCAGCACAAGTCAAGCAATCTTAACACCATTCAAGCAAGCATGCAAAGAGTCTATGAGCAGCGGAAAGTATAGCATGCAACTTGCAAGAATGTAAAGGGAAGGGTTTGGAGAATTCAAACGCAATTGGAGACATGGATGTTTTTGTCGTGGTTCCGATAGGTGGTGCTATCGTACATCCACGTTGATGGAGACTTCAACCCACGAAGGGTAACAGTTGCGCGAGTCCATGGAGGGCTCCACCCACGAAGGGTCCACAAAAAAGCAACCTTGTCTATCCCATCATGGCCATCACCCACGAAGGACTTGCCTCACTAGCGGTAGATCTTCACAAAGTAGGCGATCTCCTTGCCCTTACAAACTCCTTGGTTCAACTCCACAATCTTTGTCGGAGGCTCCCAAGTGACACCTAGCCAATCTAGGAGACACCACTCTCAAAGAAGTAACAAATGGTGTGTTGATGATGAACTCCTTGCTCTTGTGCTTCAAATGATAGTCTCCCCAACACTCAACTCTCTCTCACAGGATATGGATTTGGTGGAAAGAAGATTTGAGTGGAAAGCAACTTGGGGAAGGCTAGAGATCAAGATTCATATGGTGAGAATGGAATATCTTGGCCTCAAAACATGAGTAGGTGGTTCTCTCTCAGAAAATGTGTATTGGAAGTGTAGGTATGTTCTGATGGCTCTCTCCACGAATGAAGAGTGGATGGAGGGGTATATATAGCCTCCACACAAAAACTAACCATTACACACAATTTACCAATCTCGGTGAGACCGAATTGAGAAACTCGGTTAGACCGATTTAGCAAACCTAGTGACCGTTAGGATTTTCGGTGAGACTGAGATGCAGCTCGGTAGGACCAATATGGTTGTTGGGGGACGTAGCAGAATTTCAAAATTTTCTACGCATCATCAAGATCGATCTATGGAGACATCTAGCAACGAGAGGGAGAGGAGTGCATCTACATACCCTTGTAGATCGCAAGCGGAAGCGTACAAGAGAACGGGGTTGATGGAGTCATACTCGTCATGATCCAAATCACCGATGACCGAGCGCCGAACGGACGGCACCTCCGCGTTCAACACACGTATGGTTGGGAGAGACGTCTCCTCCTTCTTAATCCAGCAAGGGAAGGAGAGGTTGATGGAGATCCAGTAACACGACGGCGTGGTGGTGGAAGTAGCGGGATCCCGGCAGGGCTTCACCAAGCGCAAGCGGGGAGGAAGAGGTGTCACGGGAGGGAGGGAGGCGCCAGGGACTTGGGGTCGGCTGCCCTCCCTCCCCTCCACTGTATATAGGGGCCAGGGGGGCGCCGTCCCCCTTGTAGATCCCATCTAGGGAGGGGCGGCGGCCAAGGGGGGGGGACTTGCCCCCCAAGTTTGGTGGGGCGCCCCCCACCCCCAGGGTTTCCAACCCTAGGCGCAGGAGGAGGCCCATGGGGGGGAGCACCAGCCCACCAGGGGCTGGTTCCCTTCCCACTTCAGCCCATGGGGCCCTCCGCGATAGGTGGCTCCACCCGGTGGACCCCCGAGACCCTTCTAGTGGTCCCGGTACAATACCGATGACTCCCAAAACTTTCCCGGTGGCCGAAACTGGACTTCCTATATACAAATCTTTACCTCCGGACCATTCCAGAACTCCTCGTGACGTCCGGGATCTCATCCGGGACTCTGAACAACTTTCGGGTTACCGCATACTAATATCTCTACAACCCTAGCATCACCGAACCTTAAGTGTGTAGACCCTACGGGTTCGGGAACCATGCAGACATGACCGAGACAACTCTCTGGCCAATAACCAACAGTGGGATCTGGATACCCATGTTGGCTCCCACATATTCCACGATGATCTCATCGGATGAACCACAATGTCGAGGATTCAATCAATCCCGTATTCAATTCCCTTTGTCAGTCGGTACGTTACTTGCCCGAGATTCGATCGTTGGTATCCCAATACCTCGTTCAATCTCGTTACCGGCAAGTCACTTTACTCATTCTGCAACACATCATCCCGTGACCAACCCTTAGTCACATTGAGCTCATTACGATGATGTCTTACCGAGTGGGCCCAGAGATACCTCTCCGTCATGCGGAGTGACAAATCCCAGTCTCGATTCATGCCAACCCAACAGACACTTTCGGAGATACCCGTAGTGCACCTTTATAGTCACCCAGTTACGTTGTGACGTTTGGCACACCCAAAGTATTCCTACAGTATCCGGGAGTTGCACAATCTCATGGTCTAAGGAAAGGATACTTGACATTAGAAAAGCTCTAGCAGACGAACTACACGATCTTGTGCTATGCTTAAGATTGGGTCTTGTCCATCACATCATTCTCCTAATGATGTGATCCCGTTATCAATGACATCTAATGTCCATAGTCAGGAAACCATGACTATCTGTTGATCAACGAGCTAGTCAACTAGAGGCTCACTAGGGACATGTTGTGGTCTATGTATTCACACATGTATTATGATTTCCGGATAACACAATTATAGCATGAACAATAGACAATTATCATGAACAAGGAAATGTAATAATAACCATTTTATTATTGCCTCTAGGGCATATTTCCAACAGTCTCCCACTTGCACTAGAGTCAATAATCTAGCTACATTGTGATGAATCGAACACCCATAGAGTTCTGGTGTTGATCATGTTTTGCTCGAGGAAGAGGTTTAGTCAACGGATCTGCGACATTCAGGTCCGTATGCACTTTACAAATATCTATGTCTCCATTTTAAACATTTTCACGAATGGAGTTGAAGTGACGCTTGATATGTCTGGTCTTCGTGTGAAACCTGGGCTCCTTGGCAAGGGCAATAGCTCCAGTGTTGTCACTGAAGAGTCATTGGGCCCGACGTATTGGGAATAACTCCTAGGTCGGTAATGAACTCCTTCACCCAGATTGCTTCTTGTGCTGCCTCCGAGGCTGCCATGTACTCCGCTTCACATGTAGATCCCGCCATGATGCTTTGCTTGCAACTGCACCAGCTGACTGCCCCACCATTCAAAATATACACGTATCCAGTTTGTGACTTAGAGTCATCCAGATCTGTGTCGAAGCTAGCATCGACGTAACCCTTTACGACGAGCTCTTCGTCACCTCCATAGACGAGAAACATATCCTTAGTCCTTTTCAGGTACTTCAGGATATTCTTGACCGCTGTCCAGTGTTCCATGCCGGGATTACTTTGGTACCTTCCTACCAAACTTACGGCAAGGTTAATATCAGGTCTGGTACACATCATAGCATACATGATAGACCCTATGGCCGAGGCATATGGGACGACACTCATCTTTTCTCTATCTTCTGCCGTGGTCGGACATTGAGCCGTACTCAATCTCATACCTTGCAATACATGCAAGAACCCCTTCTTGGACTGATCCATATTGAACTTCTTCAATATCTTGTCAAGGTACGTACTTTGTGAAAGACCAATGAGGCGTCTCAATCTATCTCTATAGATCTTGATGCCTAATATATAAGCAACTTCTCCAAGGTCCTTCATTGAAAAACACTTGTTCAAGTAGGCCTTTATGCTTTCCAAAGAATTCTATATCATTTCCCATCAATAGTATGTCATCCACATATAATATGAGAAATGCTACAGAGCTCCCACTCACTTTCTTGTAAACACAGCCTTCTCCATAAGTCTGCGTAAACCCAAATGCTTTGATCATCTCATCAAATCGAATGTTCCAACTCTGAGATGCTTGCACCAGCTCATAGATTGAGTGTTGGAGCTTTCACACCTTGTCAGCATTCTTAGGATCGACAAAACCTTCCGGCTGCATCATATACAATTCTTCCTTAAGGAAACCATTAAGGAATGCCGTTTTGACGTCCATTTGCCATATCTCATAATCATAGAATGCGACAATTGCTAACATGATTCGGACGGACTTCAGCTTCGCTACGGGTGAGAAAGTCTCATCGTAGTCAACCCCATGAACTTGTCGATAACCCTTAGCGACAAGCCGAGCCTTATAGATGGTCACATTACCATCCGCGTCTGTCTTCTTCTTAAAGATCCATTTATTTTATATGGCTCGCCGATTATCGGGAAAGTCAGTCAAAGTCCATACTTCATTTTCATACATGGATCCTATCTCGGATTTCATGACTTCCAGCCATTTGTCGGAATCTGGGCCCACCATCGCTTCTTCATAGTTCAAAGGTTCACCATTGTGTAACAACATGATTTCCAAGACAGGGTTGCCGTACCACTCTGGTGCGGAATGTGTCCTTATGGACCTTCGAAGTTCAGTAGCAACTTGATCTCAAGTTTCATGATCATCATCATTAACTTCCTCCCTAGTTGGTGCAGGCACCGCAGGAACAATTTCTTGAGCTGCGCCACTCTCCGGTTCAAGAGGCAATACTTCATCAAGTTCTACTTTCCTCCCACTTACTTCTTTCGAGAGAAACTCTTTCTCTAGAAAGGATCCATTCTTGGCAACAAAGGTCTTGCCTTAGGATCTAAGATAGAAGTTATATCCAATAGTTTCTTTAGGGTATCCTATGAAGACGCATTTTTCCGATTTGGGTTCGAGCTTTTCAGGTTGAAGTTTCTTGACATAAGCATCGCATCCCCAAACTTTCAGAAACGACAGCTTAGGTTTCTTGCCAAACCACAATTCATACGGTGTCATCTCAACGGATTTCGACGGAGCCCTATTTAAAGTGAATGCGGTAGTCTCTATAGCACAACCCCAAAATGATAGCGGTAGATCGGTAAGAGACATCATAGATCGTACCATATCCAATAGGGTGCGATTACGACGTTTGGACACACCATTACGCTGTGGTGTTCCAGGCGGCGTGAGTTGTGAAACTATTCCACATTTCCTTAAGTACGTACCAAATTCGTGACTCAAATATTCTCCCCCATGATCTGATCGTAAGAACTTGATTTTCCTGTCACGTTGATTCTCAACCTCACTCTGAAATTCCTTGAACTTTTCAAAGGTCTCAGACTTGTGTTTCATTAAGTAGACATACCCATATCTACTTAAGTCATCAGTGAGGGTGAGGACATAAGGATAGCCACTGCGAGCCTCAACGCTCATTGGACCGCACACATCAGTATGTATGATTTCCAATAAGTTGGTTGCTCGCTCCATTGTTCCTGAGAACGGAGTCTTGGTCATTTTACCCATGAGGCATGGTTCGCACGTGTCAAATGATTCGTAATCAAGAGACTCTAAAAGTCCATCTGCATGGAGCTTCTCCATGCGTTTGACACCTATCTGACCAAGGCGGCAGTGCCACAAGTATGTGGGACTATCATTATCAACCTTACATCTTTTGGTATTCACACTATGAATATGTGTAGCATTATGCTCGAGATTCATTAAGAATAAACCATTCACCATCGGAGCATGACTATAAAACATATCTCTCATATAAATAGAACAACCATTATTCTCGGATTTAAATGAGTAGCCATCTCATATTAAACGAGATCCTGATACAATGTTCATGCTCAAAGCTGGCACTAAATAACAATTATCGAGGTTTAAAATTAATCCCGTAGGTAAATGCAGAGGTAGCGTTCCGACGGCGATCACATCGACCTTGGAACCATTCCCGACGCGCATCGTCACCTCGTCCTTCGCCAGTCTCCGTTTATTCCGCAGTTCCTATTTTGAGTTACAAATATGAGCAACTGCACCGGTATCAAATACCCAGGAGCTACTACGAGCGCTGGTAAGGTACACATCAATAACATGTATATCACATATACCTTTGATATTGCCGGCCTTATTTTCCGCTAAGTACTTGGGGCAGTTCCGCTTCCAGTGACCGTTTCCCTTGCAATAAAAGCACTCAGTCTCAGGCTTGGGTCCATTCTTTGACTTCTTTCCGGCAGCTTGCTTACCGGGCGTGGCAACTCCCTTGCTGTCCTTCTTGAAGTTCCTTTTACCCTTGCCTTTCTTGAACTTAGTGGTTTTATTCACCATCAACACTTGATGTTCCCTTTTGATTTCCACCTCCGCTGATTTCAGCATTGAATATACCTCAGGAATGGTCTTTTCTATCCCCTGCATATTGAAAGTTCATCACAAAGCTCTTGTAGCTAGGTGGGAGCGACTGAAGGCTTCTGTCAACGACCGCATCATCCGGGAGATTAACTCCCAACTGAGACAAGCGGTTATGCAGCCCAGACATTTTGAGTATGTGCTCGCTGACAGAACCGTTCTCCTCCATCTTACAACTGTAGAACTTGTCGGAGACTTCATATCTCTCGACCCGGGTGATGGTGTCCTGAACTAGGGGGTACTCACCACGTCATCCCCAATCTGTTAGATTGGGCCGAGGACCCCCATGGCCGTATACTCATGGGCCAGTTCAGACAGCTGCCACATACAAGGAAGATTCCACAAGACTTAGCGATCAAGACAAGGACTCCTCCCCACCGGCGTATTCGGCTAGGACTCTTGTTATCCTAGGCCTCTGGTGCATTATATAAACCGAGGCCAGGCTAGTCGATAGATCATATACAACATAGAATCATACCGTAGGCTAGCTTCTAGGATTTATAGATCTACTCTTGTACTACCCATATCATCAATATCAATCAAACAAGACGTAGGGTTTTACCTCCATCAAGAGGGCCCGAACCTGGGTAAAACATCATGTCCCCTGCCTCCTGTTACCATCCGCCTTAGACGCACAGTTCGTGACCCCCTACCCGAGATCCGCTGGTTTTGACACCAACATTGGTGCTTTCATTGAGAGTTCCGCTGTGTGTTCGACAAAAGGTTGATGGCTCGCTTGCAGATCAACTGCGACTTCAGCATCTTCGTCACCAGCTTGACTGGTCACCTTGGTTCGACAAAGGACTGCGCTCTACCTCCGGTCGTCATGTTCGGACGAGGACCTTTATAAACATCAACTCCGATCTCTATCAAGATCATGGAGGAATCATCCAGGGAGCCCGGGGGCTCAACGTCAACATTGCCCTCGGGCGACCGTGCTGTTTTTCTGGACAACAAACTTGTGTCCGCCGCCACCGCCTCCTCAAGTGTCTTTTTAACGATTGCTTTGGTGGAATTATGCGAAATTGAGTCTACAACAACCCTGGAAAATTTCATCGAGTTCCGATGGAGGAATCTCAG
Source organism: Triticum aestivum (assembly GCF_018294505.1). Classification (NCBI taxonomy): domain Eukaryota; kingdom Viridiplantae; phylum Streptophyta; class Magnoliopsida; order Poales; family Poaceae; genus Triticum; species Triticum aestivum. The sequence continues at coordinate 86,313,431 of NC_057809.1, forward strand.
GCAATCCACGATATACCGGAGCCCTGTCAAATCTGGACGGGAATCTGGACGAGTTTAGGGCGTGGTGTCCAGCTTCTAGCTCGGCCTTCCTTTGGAATATCCAACCGTTGATCAGCTGAGGAATTCCTATATCTACCACCTCTTAAAATTTCAGCTCGATCTGACCGTCCAAACTCCGGGAACCTTCTGATTAGTGCATCACTTTTCGGATCTGTTTTCTGCGCGAAAACGAATCCGGCCCGAGTTCGTCTTTTTTATGAACGGGATTTCAGACATCCTTTTGAAGGGGGTTTTGTATGGGGTATTGTGTTTTGTTCCCGAACACATCCCACTAACTTTAAGATCTTTGGAACATGATCTTCAACATCATGCTGGTGTCAAATCAGTCCGACAATATTACTCCATGGCTGCCGACCTGTGCTAGACACGTCGTCACTTTGTTGAGCTGAGCTCAACTTCTTCGGATCATCATCTCGGCAAGCCGAATAAGAGTCCGACATCGCGAAGGATAAATCATCACCAACATCGCCACCCTAGGATTACACGGAACGGGCATACAGGCATCATCGCACGGTCGCTTCATCAAGCCGGCATCGACCACGTCACGACCTGCATCGACAGGGCCGCACTATTGCTTCTTCAAGCTGGTGTCCATCACGCCGACCTACTTCGACTCATCGGCTGACATCGAGGCTTCGACGTCTTGGCTGAACCGGGGGCTTCGCCATCTCTTCATCAACCTACTCCGGACACTTCGGCGTCACTAGCCGACCAGCCCCGTCACGTTAGCTGGACCGAGGACTTTGCCTCGGCGAGCCTACCTTTGACAGCATTGCCATGCCGTCGTTTTATCGCCCATCAGGCAATGCGGATCGAGTCCCAATTTTGGGAATCACCTTCCTTCAGATTGCTACAACAAATAAACTAGGTGCTATTAATCCCAATATTTTTTGCTTGTTTGGGTTCATTTTTCCCAAGGAATTATTACTCTGGCTTGTCCATCATATGTACACAGGTCTATCAAATGGTGGCCGCATTAACGACGGTCGTGTGGTGGTTCAGTCAGTTTCCGTACATAGTCTGGCGAACGCCGCATCCGGAACTTGGACCGACCTGTGAATTCAGGCTTTGCCACACCTTTACCGCATCATGCCGATGTCCTGCGTCGACATTGACTTCGGCGCCAGGCCATATTTCTTTTATTACTCACTTTGCATAAATTATTTATTATGCAACGTTTTTTTAACTATTATTATTACTATTATCTCCGGTTTGCACTATTTTTTGTGCACAGGAAAATGATCCGGGGACTTCGGCGTCACTCTGCCGGTCTGCATTGACCGTGCTATGTCACCACTTCGGCGTGTCGAGCTCTCCGCTCCGCCACCTCGGGACCGGCTTGGGGGATGGAACCTTGTCCCGCATCAAGCTCGGACCGTGTCATCAATGCCGAATACATTAACCAGCTAAGTCGCTTTCATGCTCAAAGTTTTAATTTTTAACTTGTGTTCGGTTCGACCAAGCATTATACTTTTTTGGAAAAAAGTTGCTTGTAAAAAATTTCCTTGTCCAAACTTTGTTTGTGACACACATATTCAAATACCCCGTTTATTTGGGGGCTTCCTTTATGAAGCTTTTCCTCTTGCATATGATTATACTTGTACGGCTTCGTTCCTTGTTCGTGTATTACGCCACAATATGCACCATATTGACTTAAGCGATTTGCAAGCTGGGTTGCCTGGCTCCTGTGCTTACCCCTACGTTCCCGATTGTTCGGCTAGGGAGTAAAGGGAGCACCTCTGCGATTGTCACGACCGGGTCCTCCGAGCTCTGACCTCAGACTGGGTGAAGCCGAAAGCTAGCGCTCTTATTGTTTTCAATCATGGTCGGCACACAACGGAACTCATGAGTACAAAAAATCTATTGCACAAGTCTCATAATAATAATGAGCACCGAAGAAAGGTATCGGTGGGGGTACTATTTTCTTCGAAGATGCTTCTTACACTTCGTCTGTAATATAGCATAAGTTCCCTGAGCGCGCTTTGTCTGTTACAGCCTTATGGCCTGGTTGCCTGGTTATCGGAAACATTGTTGATATTCTCGACAGGTGGAGTACATAACACTTTTCGGTCCTTGACCGAAGAGGGAGAAGCCGACGGTCGGTTAAGACGCGTTTAAAGTTCGGTTGAACAAAGATATGATATAAGTACTTCGATACATACAATCATTATGCATAAAACCTTTTACCCAAGTCACTTGGGGGCTATTAAAATTTATATGAGCTATTTTATAGCAAATGTGTTTTCTTCTTGGTCGTTGCAAAGTCTTTTTCTATTGCTCCTTTTTTGATATGAGTGTGTGGTCAATAGCCATTTAACCCATTTTCTCTCTAGTGACCGCTCGAGTTTAGTTCGCTAAACTGGTCTAACGAGAAGCACTCCGCCTTCGGGATAGGAGGCTGCAGCCGTAGGCTGACCTGCTTGAAGTCTTGAGATCGGATGTGTAATGTTAAAGCATGACAAAAGCACTCTTTTTTTGTAAGACCAATTTTCGAATTGACACCGAACACTTGATCTTGTTCGGACATCAAGTTTTTACTGATGTTTTTTGGTTTTCCAAGCTCATGGCACTTTTAAACTATTTGTGTGTTTTCAGCATAAGTCTCGTAGTGCAATGCCAGACACCTTTATAGATTCGGCAAAAATATTCTCGGATATTGCTATATATGCATCGGTTTCGAATTGTGTCTTCGGTCAATAGTTGGGTTGCCCGGCTCCTGCACTTGCTTCCTACGTTCCGCTTTGTTCGGCTAGGCGTGCAAAGGGAGAACCACTGCGATTGTGCTTCCAGCTCACATGGTTAAGCACCTCAGTGGAGAAAGCCGAAAACTGACTGTCACAATAAGCATAAACTGGTCAGCGATCCGATGACTGTGTTAAAACGATGGGCCACTCATAACAATGGCCGAAGTGTTTACGGCTCGACCTCGACTGTCGCCGAACACTACCGGGGGCTATTAACTGGCCTCCCAAACTAAATCCTCGATATTTTGCTTTTACATTAGAGCTGAGGTTTCATGATCATGCTTAGCATGACAACCCAAAGAAAGGAACCGATAGCGGGACTATTTTCTTTGCAAGACATTTCTTATGTTAAACAGTAATATAACATATCTCTCTACGTACCTTTGTTTATAAAACCATATGGCTAGATTGCCTTGTTTGTTGTAAATATTTGCCCTCATAAAGGCTTTATAAAGTAGAACAAACAGAGGTGGAAGCCGATGGTCGGTCAACAAAGTTTTGTATGCGGATCCGAGCATTAATGACGTAAAGTTATTGGATACACAGAGTCATTACACATAATTTGTGATTTTACTATGGAAATCAATCCTTAATTCGGCCACCCGTGCCCGCATTAAGGCTCGGGGGCTACTGGGCTTCGGGCTTATTATTAAAAAATATTAAAGGGGCACATCGATCCCCTGATCTGGTGTTGCCACCCGACCAGTGTCTCGGGGGCTACTGCATTGCCTGTCCAATGCAGAAAATTTTAAGTGTAATACAGTTTCCGAGGAGATTTTGATCCTCAGGTTGGTTGGCCGCACCCAACCTGAGTCTTGAGGACTGAGCACGCCGCTTTTTGTGTCCCGAAGTATTCTGCCGAGCTAGGACTTGATCCTCAGACCGATTTTGCAAATCAACCTGAGTCTCAGCGGCTACTGGGATCAACGGTCTTATGTCATCCTTCATGTGCATCTCGAGTTTTAGACCGATACCCACCTTGAGGGCTACTGGCTATATATCTCGGCAGAGAATAAATTGCACCAATCAAAAATATTGACAAAAATCGGCCCACATTCGGGGTGGTGCACCACCTCGGAAGCAGTCCGGCATAAAGCTCGGGCGCTAGTGGCTGGCTCCATAGAGGGCATTTCCGGCATTAAGCTCGGCTAAACTCCTTCAAACTTCTTTGAACCAAGGTGATTTACGACACCTCGGATACAGTCCGGCGTTGGAGCTCGGACACATAGTCCAGCATTGGAGCTCGGATACAGTCCGGCGTTGGAGCTCGGATACATAGTCCGGCGTTGGAGCTCGGATACATTCCGGCATTAGAGCTGGGAAGCGGTCCGACGTTGGTGCTCGGCTGCAAAAGATACCTCGAATGTAGTCCGGCGTTGGAGCTCGGACGCAAGAGGACGCTGCCGCCCGGGAACAACTTCAAACCTGACGTGTGGCATAAAAATAACAAGGCATTAATAAAGGACGGAAACTTAAAAGGGATCATCGGATAGCCGACGTGTAAAGTCGTCGAATGCATTTCGGCGATCCTCAAGATCGAAGATGAGAAGATTTGTTGAACCAGTTTTCAAGACTGATGACCGAAGATGAAGAACGGTTCGGAAGAATCGAGGAGCGTCCCTAACTTGAAGACCAGTTCAGGGGGCTACTGATGGTGTCCTGGACTAGGGGGTACTCACCACGTCATCCCCCGATCTGTTAGATTGGGCCGAGGACCCCCATGGCCGTATACTCATGGGCCAGTTCGGACAGCTGCCGCATACAAGGAAGATTCCACAAGACTTGGCGATCAAGACAAGGACTCCACCCCACCGGCATATTTGGCTAGGACTCTTGTTATCCTAGGCCTCTGGTGCATTATATAAACCGAGGCCAGGCTAGTCGATAGATCATATACAACATACAATCATACCGTAGGCTAGCTTCTAGGGTTTAGCCTCTCCGATCTCATGGTAGATCTACTCTTGTACTACCCATATCATCAATATCAATCAAGCAGGACGTAGGGTTTTACCACCATCAAGAGGGCCCGAACCTGGGTAAAACATCGTGTCCCCTGCCTCCTGTTACCATCCGCCTTAGACGCACAATTCGGGACCCCCTAACAGAGATCCGCTGGTTTTGACACCGACAACGGGCGTGAGCTTGGAAAACCATTTTGAGCTCTTGGAACATCTCATAGGCTCCGTGTTGCTCAAAATGCTTTTGGAGCCCTAGTTCTAAGCTGTAAATCATGCCGCATTGAACCAGGGAGTAATCATCACTACGCGTCTGCCAAGCGTTCATAACGTCTTGTTCTGCAGGGAAAACAGGTGCTTCACCTAGCGGTGCATCAAGGACATATGCTTTCCTGGCAGCTATGAGGATAATCCTCAGGTTACGGACCCAGTCCGTGTAGTTGCTGCCATCGTCTTTCAGCTTGGTTTTCTCTAGGAATGCGTTGAAGTTGAGGGCAACATTAGCGTGGGCCATTTGATCTACAAGACATATTGGAAAGATTTTAGACTATGTTCAAGATAATTAAGTTCATCTAATCAAATTATTTAATGAACTCCCACTCAGATAGACATCCCTCTAGTCATCTAAGTGATACATGATTCGAGTCAACTAGGCCGTGTCTGATCATCACGTGAGACGGACTAGTCATCATCGGTGAACATTTTCATGTTGATCGTATCTTCTATACGACTCATGTTCGACCTTTCGGTCTTCCGTGTTCCGAGGCCATGCCTGTACATGCTAGGCTCGTTAAGTCAACCTAAGTGTATTGCGTGTGTAAATCTGACTTACACCCGTTGTATGCGAACGTTAGAACCTATCACACCCGATCATCACATGGTGCTTCAGAACAACGGACCTTAGCAACGGTGCACAGTTAGGGGGAACACTTTCTTGAAATTATTGCGAGGGATCATCTTATTTATGCTACCGTCGTTCTAAGCAAATAAGATGTAAAACATGATAAACATCACATGCAACCAAATAGTGACATGATATGGCCAATATCATTTTGCTCCTTTTGATCTCCATCTTCGGGGCACCATGATCATCGCCGTCACCGGCATGACACCATGATCTCCATCATCATGATCTCCATCATCGTGTCTTCATGAAGTTGTCTCGTCAACTATTACTTCTACTACTATGGCTAATGGTTAGTGATAAAGTAAAGTAATTACATGACATTTATGTTAACACGCAGGTCATAAATAAATTAAGACAACTCCTATGGCTCCTGCCGGTTGTCATACTCATCGACATGCAAGTCGTGATTCCTATTACAAGAACATGATCAATCTCATACATCACATATATCATTCATCACATCCTTTTGGCCATATCACATCACATGGCATATGCTGCAAAAACAAGTTAGACGTCCTCTAATTGTTGTTGCAAGTTTTACGTGGCTGCTATAGGTTTCTAGCAAGAACGTTTCTTACCTATGCCAAAACCACATAGTGATATGCCAATTTATATTTACCCTTCATAAGGACCCTTTTCATCGAATCCGATCCGATTAAAGTGGGAGAGACAGACACCCGCTAGCCACCTTAGGCAACTAGTGCATGTCAGTCGGTGGAACCAGTCTCACGTAAGCGTACGTGTAAGGTCGGTCCGGGACGCTTCATCCCACGATGCCGCCGAATCAAGATAAGACTAGCAACGGCAAGTAAATTGACAAAATCAATGCCCACAACAACTTGTGTTCTACTCGTGCATAGAAACTATGCATAGACCTGGCTCATGATGCCACTGTTGGGGAACGTAGCAGAATTTCAAAATTTTCTACGCATCACCAAGATTAATCTATGGAGACATCTAGCAACAAGAGGGAGAGGAGTGCATCTACATACCCTTGTAGATCGCAAGTGGAAGCGTACAAGAGAACGGGGTTGATGGAGTCGTACTCGTCGTGATCCAAATCATCGATGACCGAGCGCCGAACGGACGGCACCTCCGCGTTCAACACACGTACGGTTGGGAGAGACGTCTCCTCCTTATTGATCCAGCAAGGAAAGGAGAGGTTGATGGAGATCCAGCAGCACGACGGCGTGGTGGTGGAAGTAGCGGGATCCCGGCAGGGCTTCGCCAAGCACAAGCGGGGAGGAAGAGGTGTCACGGGAGGGAGGAAGGCGCCAGGGACTTGGGGTCGGCTGCCCTCCCTCCCCTCCACTATATATAGGGGCCAGGGGGGCGCCAGCCCCCTTGTAGATCCCATCTAGGGAGGGGCGACGGCCAAGGGGGGGACTTTGCCCCCAAGTTTGGTGGGGCGCCCCCCACCCCCAGGGTCTCCAACCCTAGGCGCAGGAGGAGGCCCATGGGGGGCGCACCAGCCCACCAGGGGCTGGTTCCCTTCCCACTTCAGCCCATGGGCCCCTCCGGGATAGGTGGCCCCACCCGCTGGACCCCCGGGACCATTTCGGTGGTCCCGGCACAATACCGATGACTCCTGCAACTTTCCCGGTGGCCGAAACTGGACTTCCTATATACAAATATTTACCTCCGGACCATTCTGGAACTCCTCGTGACATCCGGGGTCTCATCCGGGACTCCGAACAACTTTCGGGTTACCGCATACAAATATCTCTACAACCCTAGCGTCACCGAACCTTAAGTGTGTAGACCCTATGGGTTCGGGAACCATGCAGACATGACCGAGACAACTCTCCGGCCAATAACCAACATCGGGATCTGGATACCCATGTTGGCTCCCACATATTCCACGATGATCTCATCGGATGAACCACGATGTCGAGGATTCAATCAATCCCGTATTCAATTCCCTTTGTCAATCGGTACGTTACTTGCCCGAGATTCGATCATCGGTATCCCAATACCTCGTTCAATCTCGTTACCGGCAAGTCACTTTACTCATTCTGCAACACATCATCCCGTGACCAACCCTTAGTCACATTGAGCTCATTACGATGATGTCTTACCGAGTGGGCCCAGAGATACCTCTCCGTCATGCGGAGTGGCAAATCCCAGTCTCGATTCGTGCCAACCCAACAGACACTTTCGGAGATATCCGTAGTGCACCTTTATAGTCACCCAGTTATGTTGTGACATTTGGCACACCCAAAGTATTCCTACAGTATCCGGGAGTTGCACAATCTCATGGTCTAAGGAAAGGATACTTGACATTAGAAAAGCTCTAGCAGACGAACTACACGATCTTGTGTTATGCTTAAGATTGGGTCTTGTCCATCACATCATTCTCCTAATGATGTGATCCCGTTATCAATGACATCTAATGTCCATAGTCAGGAAACCATGACTATCTGTTGATCAACGAGCTAGTCAACTAGAGGCTCACTAGGGACATGTTGTGGTCTATGTATTCACACATGTATTATGATTTCCGGATAACACAATTATAGCATGAACAATAGACAATTATCATGAACAAGGAAATATAATAATAACCATTTTATTATTGCCTCTAGGGCATATTTCTAGCAGTCTCCTACTTGCACTAGAGTCAATAATCTAGCTACATTGTGATCTCGGGTTAGGGCATAATGTAATCTCGGTGTGACCGATTACACAAACTCAGTGGGCTAACCAGAGAGTTGGTCAGGTAAACTCGGTGGGAATGATTTGCTCATTTAGGTGGGACCGAAATGTTACAAAAAGGAAACAGAGAGTTTACATTGCAATCTCGGTGGGACCGATCACTCATCTCGGTAGGACTGAAACGTTATGAAGGGAAACAGAGAGATTACAACCCCATCTCGGTGTGACCGAGATCCCTATCGGTGAGACCGATTTGCCTAGGGTTTGTGGCAGTGGCTATGACATCTGAACTCGGTGGCGCCGGATAGAAAGAATCGGTGGGGCTGAGTTTGACTTTTGGTTTAGGTCATATGTGGATGTGAGAAGGTAGTTGAGGGTTTTGGAGCATATCACTAAGCACTATGAAGCAAGAACCTCATCGAGCAACACCTCATCCCTCCTTGATAGTATTGGCTTTTCCTGTAGACTCAATGTGATCTTGGATCACTAAAATATAAAATGTAGAGTCTTGAGCTTTGAGCTTGAGCCAATCTTTTTGTCCTTAGTATTTTGAGGGGTCCACTTTCCTCATCCATGCCATGCCATTCATTGAGCTTTTCTTGAAATATCAATCTTGGAATATCATTAGCTCAATGAGCTATATGTTGTTAGGAATTACCAAAACCACCTAGGGATAGTTGCACTTTCAATCTCCCCTTTTTTGGTAATTGATGACAACATATAGATCAAAGCTTCTACAAATGATAATAAGAGTGAAAAACATTTCCGCTTTGAGAAGTATGTGAAAAGCAAGAGCTCCCCCTAAATTTGTGCATAGTTTATGATTTGCTTTGGACTGCAAGTGCACAGAGAGTTAGGCTCATGGGTTACTCTTCCATGTCACATACATCTTGGTGGAGCGCTCAAAATGATAATAATTAAATACATGCACTCAATACCAAGCAAAGTGAATGATCATATAGGGATAAAAAATGTATAGATCAAACACACATGATCATCCAAGTATCACACAGACAGAAAGTATCTCAATCAAGCAAAGCAAATAAAGTTCAACCACCAAAGCAAGAGAGAATAAAAAATCAGCACTCTCTCTCGAAGCCTATGATTTATACATTTTTCTCCCCCTTTGGCAACAAGTTACCAAAAAGTTCATAGAAAATGCATAGCACTAAGTCGTCTCTTAGGCTTGGTCTTCAGGTGGTGGTGTCCGGATAACTCCAAGAACGAAGGCTTCAGTCGATGTAGATGGAGCTGGTGGAGTAGGTGCTAGAGCTGGTGGCATTGAAGCTGTAGCTAGTGCAGATGAAGTTGCTCTGGTATCTGGAACATGCACTGTAGCAGATCTCTGAGCTCTAGGCACTCTGGCAAATGCATCAGTGGTTGTCTTGCCCTTTCTCTCCTGCATATCATCCTGAAGTTGCTCCACAACAGACTGGATCTCAGTTACCTTCACATCCATGTCATAGAACTTCTGCTCCACGATCCTTTCCAAGCTCTCCTGGTTTTGAGTCAGGGTGGCCAGCCCTTTCTCAATCCTTAGAGTGGATGCAATCAAGTAGCCAAGCTGATCTTGCTTGCTCTTCAGAAGATACTGAGATGCCTCTTCCATGGTTGGCATCTTTGTAGCTTGCTCAGCCTTTGCCTTCTCCCTCTTTGCTTGAATGTGCACAGAAGATGGTTCATCCTCATTCATGACCACTTGGTTGTCCTCAAAGTCTGGATAGATAGGCATGTGCTCCTTGTCCAAAAAGTATGTGCCAGTGCCCATCTTGGAGTTAATCAACTCCTGGATCTGTGGTGCATACCCACAGCTTCTCTTTTGGTCAGCAGCTGTCCTCTTGATAGTTTCAACTATAAGACTCATGACCTTGAACTTTTGTGGCACATCAAATATATGTAGCAGATTGATGGAGTGGCCTCTGATCATTCTATGATCACCAGACTTGGGCAGAAGAGTGTGCCTGAGGATCCAATTGATAGTAGGCAGTCCTGACAGCAGGTGTTTCACTGATCCAAATTGGTGAGTCTCAAGATCTGCATCAGGAATCTCCTTGTACATGCTAGCCATGGAGTTGTGATCCTTCTTCTTCTTGGCATAGACATCCAAGTCATCTTCATTCTCCTCAGGAGCATTGATCAATTGATCCCATTCTGCTACTGTTGACTGGTATCTAGTTACTTCAGACATCCAGACTATCTTGCCATCTGGGTAGAAGTGAGCTGTGAGTAGAACTGCATGATAAGCTCATCATTCCACTTTGTGAGCTTCTGAGCCACAAACTCATCAACTCCACAAGCCTTGAAACTGTCATATACTCCTGGATAATGTTCTTCATTCTCCTTGATGTACTCCCAGTTGACCCATCTCATGTCACATACTATTGGTTTCTTGTCAAGCAACACTGTCTCATAAAAATCCTGTTGTTCTTTGGTATGGAACCTGTAGTCCACAGCAGTTCTCCTTCTGGTGGCATATGGATCTGACTCTCTCCATAGCCTCAATCCTGAGTCCTTCCTGATCTTCATGTTTTCTGCTACAGGATGAGCATCATTATGATCTGGAATTTTTGGCTTTAACTTCCTCAAAACATGTGTCTCATCATCTTCTTCTTCAGCAACAGTTTCAGGCACTGGGGCCTTGTTTTTCTCAGCAGCTGGAATGTTCCTGGTACTCCTCTTTGGTGCAGTTTTGGGTTTTGGAGCAGCTGGCTTAGAAGTTCCTTTGGGCTTAGATTGAGCAGCCCCGGATCTTATGGCATCTCCCATAAGCTTTTGAGCTTTGGTGCTGGTGCTGCATCCTCTTCCTCTTCCTTCTTCAGAGTCTTTCATGATTGAAGATCTCCCAAGCACTCTGGCAGTGGTCTTTTTGACCCTTTCCTTCCTTTTCTTTTCTGCCACAACCTGCTCTTTGGGTGCAGATCCCAAAGTCTCTTGAGTAGATGCTCTGGCTTTAGACATTGGAGCTCTCTTGGCAGGAACCTTTTGCTTCATTCCTGGCTTGGTGGCAGCAGCTGTGCCATATTCCTTCTTCAGGACTTTCCTCTTTGAGGTGGTTTCTTCTTCCTTAGCCACATAGTCCTCATCCTCTGACTCTGAGGTTCTTTTCTTGCTGGCCCTGGTGGCAGCCTTTGGCAGATTGCTTGGTGTGCTCCTGCTGCCATCATCTGAGCTGCTAGAGGGACTAGTGCCCTCACTCAAGTGAACCTGCTCCTCTGACTTGTTCTGACTGTCACTCTGATCTGACATAATGCAAACACTGACAGCTGACCCTGTGAATAGATTATAGATGAGGTAGAGTGGATGAGCATCACAAAATACAGAGGTTTTTGCAAAAGAATGAATTAAAAACTTAGTTTTACTTTTCCACAGAAAGCATTTCGGATCTACCGATTTGCAAACTCGGTGATACCGAAGCAGCTTTTGGAACCTAAACTAGTGAACTCGGTCAGACCGAGTCACAGTTCGGTGGCATCGAGACTGCTAGGGTTTCACAAAGTGCTGAACTCGGTCACACCGATTTGCAATTCTCAGTCAGACCGAGAATCACATGTGCAATGGCCTGAGCCAAATCGGTGGAACCGATTTCATCAACTCGGTCGGTCCGAGATGGTTTCAGCGGAAACCTAACCCTAAATTTTCAATTCACGACTAAACTACGGAGTGTTTTCGATGGATAGAATGGTTTCAATCATGACAAGATTCATGGCAAAGCAATGTGCTGGGGAATCGGAGTTAGAACAGCACAAATTTCAAGTCCACCTAGTTCGGCGATGAACTTGCTACGGTGGCAACGGCGGGGATGATTCCCGTTGACGGCGGCGGAGACCAGTGGCAGGAGGAAATTGGCGACGAGGAGGACGATCCGGAGACCCTGGAGGCAGAGCAGGCTAAGCGCGGGTGAAAGAGTTCGGAGAAAATTTCCAAAATTTGACCCGTGGGTATATATAGCCCGACCCTGTCAGTGTGACCGAGTGGAACAACTCGGTGGCACCGAGATTCATAACTGCAAGCAGTTACTGAAACTCGGTGTGACCGAAAAGTTCGAAATCGGTTGCACCGAGATTGAAAACCTAGATCGACTTAGTGATCTCGGTATGACCGAAATGGATGAATCGGTCAGACCGAAACACACAAAGAAGTTTTGGAAGTTTAAGTCTATGACGAATCGGGGACTCCGAGTGCTCCTCACACAGAGTGGTTCGAATCTGACTTGATCAAATTTTGTGATGCAGCATGAATAGAGTTTGAGACGAGAAAAGCATAGATAGCTAGAGAAGGTTCTTAGGCATTCTTGTCCATCCACTTGGCCAAAAGAAAAGGAAACCAATCAATCAAAACAACAAGTGGATGTCCTCGAATGAGTAAATTATGCAACCAACATGCTCACACAATAAAATGACAAATGAAATATGTGGCAAAGCATGCACAAACAATTCTAGCATCTATCAAGCAATTGGCGATGACTAGGTCATCTATATATGAGTATATTGACTTAGGAGTCAAATGAGAACATTTGATCATAGGTCATACTCATCGTTTAAGCACAAGTGGGGTTACCACTTTTACATAAAGCGTTGTTGTGTTCACACCATTAGAGTTGCTTTAACTCAATTGTTAGAGTAAAGCTCCCCCTAGATGTGAGATCCCCCCTAAGAGGGATGAACTAACCTTGGGTTTTGTCGATGATGACTTCATGTAGGTGTTGAAGATGTGGATGCTCTAAGTTGATGTAGATCATTCGGAGCTATCCTTTGGAGTGAGTTGCACTTTCAATACCTACACGGGTTAGTCCCACAAGGAACAAACAAGGATATCCATAGACATAGAGTGATGCACACACAAGATGATGTCTATGAGAGCTTTAGGTTACCTTGTCCCTTGTCTTACCAACAAGAGGGTTTGTGACTCCTTGAACTAGTGCAAGATGTGGAAGTTGATTGCACTTGTTCTTGCCAAAATGATAAGAGTGAAGTATGTTGGCGGAGTCACCCTCAAGAACTCTCTAGTTCTTCTTCTTCGGGATCCACACCATCTTGATGGGAATCCTCGGAGTTGTAGTTGTACTTGATGAAGTGGAACTTGATGTAGTCTTGGGAACCCACTTGACCAAGGCCTTAGGAGCTTCTTCAAATGCATCAATTTCCTCTTGAAGCTTGTCCTTGCCTTTTTGCTTGTGGTCTTGTGGTGGAAGATCATCTTGAGCTTGTGTCCCTTTGAAAGAAGTAGGATCATACTTCTCTTGTTGAGGAACAAACTTCGTCTTGGGGTATTGATCTTCTTCCCACTCAACTCCATTGGCATTGAACTTTCGTTCAAAACCAATACCTTGATTCTTCCGGTGCCTTCCTTGCTTGCGTACAATTTCCTCGAATTTCTTACTCCCGGCAAGGCTCTTGTAAACACCTTTCTCTATGATTCCCTTCAATAAGCTATTTTCTTGCTCAAGTGTAACTTGGCTAAGAGAATCATTAGTGGAATCAAGAGAACTACTAGAAGCAACAATATTGGATTTAGCATGATTATTGTTACTACTAGAAGAAGAATCTTTCTTGTTCTTGTTACTAGACTTGACTTGAGGCATGTAAGTGGATAAGAGTAAACGCTTGGCAATGTAAGAAGAACTTTTCTTGCGAAGATCATCATTGATTGCCTTTAAGAACTCATGCTCTTGCTCAAGGTTGAGCTTCTCAAAACGTAATTTCTCATGAGTCCTTAAAAGTTCTCGATGATCTCCTAAGATAGTTTCATGAGCTAACTTAAGAGTGTTTAGTTCTTTAGTTAGAGACTCAATCTTCTCCTTATCATTGTCATTCGTTTCATCTTGATAGCATGATTAATTGTTTCATCATAGTATTCATCACTATAGTTGTCAACAAGTAAATCATCATCACCTAACAAGTCATCTTCATCACTATTGAAATCAACATACTCGGGGTGTGATACCTTTGGACCTTTGGCCATGAAGCATCTTCCAATTCCTTCATTTGGTGAATCAAATATGTCGTAGGAGTTGGTTGACACAAGTGCTAGACCGGCAACACCTTCATCTTGAGTATATTCGGAGTCGGAGTGATAGCTTCTCTCGGAGTCATTGTCGGAGTCGGAGCCGGATACCCATTCACCAACATGAGCTTGATGTCTTCGTTTTGTGTAGCTCCTTGATGACTTGTCCTTCCTTTCCGAATCCTTGCTTCTCCGAGAGGGTCTTCGTTCATATCGATCATCCCTACTCCTTCTCTCCCTTGATGGTGATTCTTCTCTTCTACTTCTTCTTTTGGGAGAATCTTCTCTTCTCTTGTGGGGAGCCGTACACTCATTGGAGTAGTGTCCGGGTCTTCCACAATTGTAGCAGTTTCGCTCTCGACTAGAAGATCTTTTGTCATTGTAGGACCTTGACTTGGAACTTCTCTCTTTGCTTCTATTCTTGTAGAACTTGTTGAAGTTCTTCACCATTAAGCTCAATTCTTCATTGAAGGTTTGTTTCTCACTTGATGATGTGGGGGCTTCACATGAGGCTTTGTAAGCACCACTTGACTTGTTATGGAGCTCCTCCTTATCCTTGAGTGACATCTCATGAGCAACAATTCTTCCAATGACTTCCGTTGGCTTGAGATCTTTGTAATTTGGCATCATTTGGATCAATGTGCATACGGTATCGTATTTTCCATCCAAGGCTCTTAGGATCTTCTTGATGATGAATTTGTCGGTCATCTCTTCACTTCCTAAGCCGGCAATCTCATTTGTGATAAGAGCAAGCCTAGAGTACATTTCAGCGACACCTTCACCATCCTTCATTTTGAACTTGTCAAGTTGACTTTGAAGCACATCCAACTTGGATTCCTTGACGGAGTCGGTACCTTCATGCATATCAATCAAAGTATCCCAAATTTCCTTTGCATTCTCAAGACGGCTGATTTTGTTGAATTCTTCGGGGCACAATCCGTTGAAGAGGATATCACAAGCTTGAGCATTGTATTGCAGCATCTTCAACTCTTCCGCGGTGGCTTCACGAGTCGGTTCTCTCCCATCAAAGAATTCACCTTGCAAGCCAACACACACAATAGCCCAAACGGCGGGGTTATGTCCAAGAATATGCATTTTCATCCTATGCTTCCAACTAGCAAAATTAGTACCATCAAAGTAAGGACCTCTACGGTGATAATTTCCCTCGCTAGACGCCATACTCTCCTAGGTTGTGAAACCAAGGCTATGACCACCAAAAGCTATGGAAATCAAAGCAAATGGAGACCAAAGCTCTGATACCACTTGTAGGATCGAAAGTATGTCTAGAGGGGGGGTGATTAGACTACTTGACCAATTAAAAATCTATCCTTTTCCCAATTTTAGTCTTTGGCAGATTTTAGCTATCTTAGCACAAGTCAAGCAATCTTAACACAATTCAAGCAAGCATGCAAAGAGTCTATGAGCAGCGGAAAGTAAAGCATGCAACTTGCAAGAATGTAAAGGGAAGGGTTTGGAGAATTCAAACGCAATTGGAGACACGGATGTTTTTGTCGTGGTTCCGATAGGTGGTGCTATCGTACATCCACGTTGATGGAGACTTCAACCCACGAAGGGTAACGGTTGCGCGAGTCCACGGAGGGCTCCACCCACGAAGGGTCCACGAAGAAGCAACCTTGTCTATCCCATCATGGCCATCGCCCACGAAGGACTTGCCTCACTAGCGGTAGATCTTCACGAAGTAGGCGATCTCCTTGCCCTTACAAACTCCTTGGTTCAACTCCACAATCTTTGTCGGAGGCTCCCAAGTGACACCTAGCCAATCTAGGAGACACCACTCTCCAAGAAGTAACAAATGGTGTGTTGATGATGAACTCCTTGCTCTTGTGCTTCAAATGATAGTCTCCCCAACACTCAACTCTCTCTCACAGGATATGGATTTGGTGGAAAGAAGATTTGAGTGGAAAGCAACTTGGGGAAGGCTAGAGATCAAGATTCATATGGTGGGAATGGAATATCTTGGCCTCAACACATGAGTAGGTGGTTCTCTCTCAGAAAATGTGTATTGGAAGTGTAGGTATGTTCTGATGGCTCTCTCCACGAATGAAGAGTGGGTGGAGGGGTATATATAGCCTCCACACAAAAACTAACCGTTACACACAATTTACCAATCTCGGTGAGACCGAATTGAGAAACTCGGTCGGACCGATTTAGCAAACCTAGTGACCGTTAGGATTTTCGGTGGGACTGAGATGCAACTCGGTAGGACCGATATGGTTAGGGTTAGGGCATAACGTAATCTCGGTGTGACCGATTACACAAACTCGGTGGGACCGATTTTGGTAATAAGCTAACCAGAGAGTTGGTCAGGTAAACTCGGTGGGACCGATTTGCTCATTTCGGTGGGACCGAAATGTTACAAAAGGGAAACAGAGAGTTTACATTGCAATCTCGGTGGGACCGATCGCTCATCTCGGTAGGACCGAAACGTTACGAAGGGAAACAGAGAGATTACAACCCCATCTCGGTGTGACCGAGATCCCTATCGGTGAGACCGATTTGCCTAGGGTTTGTGGCAGTGGCTATGACATCTGAACTCGGTGGCGCCGGATAGAAAGAATCGGTGGGGCCGAGTTTGACTTTTGGTTTAGGTCATATGTGGATGTGGGAAGGTAGTTGAGGGTTTTGGAGCATATCACTAAGCACTATGAAGCAAGAACCTCATCAAGCAACACCTTATCCCTCCTTGATAGTATTGGCTTTTCCTATAGACTCAATGTGATCTTGGATCACTAAAATATAAAATGTAGAGTCTTGAGCTTTGAGCTTGAGCCAATCTTTTTGTCCTTAGTATTTTGAGGGGTCCACTTTCCTCATCCATGCCATGCCATTCATTGAGCTTTTCCTGAAATATTAATCTTGGAATATCATTAGCTCAATGAGCTATATGTTGTTAGGAATTACCAAAACCACCTAGGGATAGTTGCACTTTCACTTATATCACCCACAACTCACTTTGTGTTCTACTCGTGCATATGACATCTACGCATAAAACCTGGCTCTGATACCACTGTTGGGGAACATAGTAATTTCAAAAAAAATTCTTGCGCACACGCAAGATCATGGTGATGCATAGCAACGAGAGGGGAGAGTGTTGTCTACGTACCCTCGTAGACCGAAAGCGGAAGCATTAGCACAACGTGGTTGATGTAGTCGTACGTCTTCACGATCCGACCGATCAAGTACCGAACGTACGGCACCTCCGAGTTCATCACACGTTCAGCCCAATGACGTCCCTCGAACTCCGATCCAGCCGAGTGTTGAGGGAGAGTTTCGTCAGCACGACGGCGTGGTGACGATGTTGATGTTCTACCGACGCAGGGCTTCGCCTAAGCACTGCTACAGTATATATCGAGGTGGACTATAGTGGAGGGGGGCACCGCACACGGCTAAAAGATCAAAAGATCAATTGTTGTGTCTATGGGGTGCCCCCTGCCCCCGTATATAAAGGAGCAAGGGGGGGTGTGGCCGGCCAGGGAGAGGGCGCGCCAGGAGGAGTCCTACTCCCACCGGGAGTAGGACTCCCCCCTTTTCCTAGTTGGAGTAGGATTCGGGAGGGGGAAAGAGGAGGGAGAGAAGGAGGGGGGCGCCGCCCCCTCTCCTTGTCCTATTCGGACTACGAGGGAGGGGCGCGCGGCCCAGCCCTGGCCGCCTCTCCTCTTCTTTGTAAAGGCCCACTAAGACCCATTTACCTCCCGGGGGGTTCTGGTAACCTCCCGGTACTCCGGTAAAATCCCGATTTCACCAGGAACACTTCCGATATCCAAACATAGGCTTCCAATATATCAACCTTCATGTCTCGACCATTTCGAGACTCCTCGTCATGTCCGTGATCACATCCGGGACTCTGAACAACCTTCGGTACATCAAAACATATAAACTCATAATATAACTGTCATCGTAACGTTAAGCGTGTGGACTCTACGGGTTCGAGAACTATGTAGACATGACCGAGACACGTCTCCGGTCAATAGCAAATAGCGGAACCTGGATGCTCATATTGGCTCCTACATATTCTACGAAGATCTTTATCGGTCAAACCGCATAATAACATATGTTGTTCCCTTTGTCATCGATATGTTACTTGCCTGAGATTCGGTCGTCGGTATCTCAATACCTAGTTCAATCTCATCACCGGCAAGTCTCTTTACTCGTTCTGTAATACATCATCCCCCAACTAACTCATTAGTAGCAATGCTTGCAAGGCTTAAGTGATGTGCATTACCGAGAGGGCCCAGAGATACCTCTCCGATATTCGGAGTGACAAATCCTAATCTCGAAATATGTCAACCCAACAAGTACCTTCGGAGACACCTGTAGAGCACCTTTATAATCACCCAGTTACGTTGTGACGTTTGGTAGCACACAAAGTGTTTCTCCGGTAAACGGGAGTTGCATAATCTCATAGTCATAGGAACATGTATAAGTTATGAAGAAAGCAATACCAACATACTAAACGATCTGGTGCTAAGCTAATGGAATGGGTCATGTCAATCACATCATTCTCCTAATGATGTGACCCCGTTAATCAAATGACAACTCATGTGTATGGTTAGGAAACATAACCATCTTTGATCAACGAGCTAGTTAAGTAGAGGCATACTAGTGACAATCTGTTTGTCTATGTATTCACATATGTATTATGTTTCCGGTTAATACAATTCTAGCATGAATAATAAACATTTATCATGATATAAGGAAATAAATAATAACTATATTATTGCCTCTAGGGCATATTTCCTTCATATGGTGTCCTGGACTAGGGGGTGCTAGGCATGTCGGCTCCCTGACGTATGGGTCGTGCAGAGGACCCCTAAGATTATCAACCAGTGGGCTACGTTCATCGGGCCAAGGAGAGCCAAGATGGAAGGTTCTGAAGACATGGCGCCTACTCCAAGACTTAGTGGTCATCGTCATGATTACCCTTAGATAACCAACCTATGTGTAAACCATAGGCACCCCTAATATCTATATAAGCCGAGGGGTGAGGACCATAGACGACGACAACTCTTATAAACACACACGATCTCGTGGTAGATCAACTTGCCACCACTATATTTTAACAATGCGCCATATTGGTGGCGTCGGGTGTTCAGGCCACCAAGGCCCTTTTTGCCACACCGACACTAGGCTTTTCTGCACTGGTGTAATACGACCAAGCATGATTTATGGTATTATCTCTTCAAGTGAGCCTGAACCTAAGTAAATGCTCGTGTCTCCTGTTAGCATCACTCCAAGGCTATGTAACGACCCGAGACCGATGTGCCAGGTGTCCTCCAGTTATTCGCTGTTGTTGCCTTGTCTTTGCTTGCGTGTCATGCATCTCATATCATGTCATCATGTGCATTTCATTTGCATACATGTTCGTATCATGCATCCGAGCATTTTCCCCGTTGTCCGTTTTGCATTCCGGCGCTCCTATGTCACCCGGTGTCCCTTTCTACCTCTTTCGTGTGCGGGCGTTAAATGTTTTCGGATTGGACCGAGACTTGTCATGCGGCCTTGGTTTACCACCGGTAGACCGCATGTCAAGTTTCGTGCCATTTGGACTTCGTTTGATACTCCAACGGTTAACCGAGGGACCGAAAAGGCCTCGTGTGTGTTGCAGCCCAACACCCCTCCAAAGTGGCCCAAAACCCACCTAAACCTCCCCCATCCTCTCGGATGTTCGATCACGATCGTGTGGCCGAAAACCGTGCTCAATTTGGAGCCTCCTAGCTCCCTCTATCTATAAATATGTGCTCTCCTCCGAAATTTCCACGCAGATGAAACCCTAGCTAAACTTCCCACTCCGCCGCCGGACATGTCCGCGCCCGCCGGACGAAATCCCACCGCCACCTCACTCCGTCCAATCAGGAGAGGCCACGTCAACTCCGCCGCCTCGCTCGACCACTCCCCTTGCGCCACCTGTCGCCGCCACTCCCCCTCCACTACGCGGCCCACCGAGCCCATCGCGGGCCCGCGCAGGCCCGGTCGCCGCCGCCGCCTCCCGCAGGCGCCTGCCCGCACCCACAGCCTCACGCCCAAGCCGCCGTTCGTCCTCCACCGTGGTTCCTCACTGGGAAACCGCGACGCCGCTGCCCCGCCATGGCCGTCCTTTGTGCAGTGCCGCCGCAGGCTCCGTCCGGCGCGCCGTTGCCCCAGATCCGGCGACTCCGCGCCCAGATCTCGCAGCCACGGACCAGATCCACTCCGCCCCGACCTCATCTGGCCTCGTCCCCGCTCCTCGCAAACTCCGCCTCCCGCCGCCGGTGCCGTACGCCGTCGCCAGGCCGCTATCTCGATCGAGAGATTGGGACGAAGCCACCCAGCGGCCTGCTCGCTGCCCTCCGCGTGTGGGCCTCCATGTCAGCCTCGGCCCACCGCACCGCGCGGGTCCCGTCCGACCCACCTCAGCCTCGGCCTACCTCTCCTTCATCCTAGGCCGAGCCCAATCAGGTGAGGCCCCGCCATTTCCCTTATCCATCGCCGTGGGCGATTGTTACTATGTTGCGCTCACCCGCAGACGTGGAATTTTACTAAGTCCCCGAAGTTTCCAGTATCATGTGTGCATCTTGTCATGTCCATAACTTGTTGCATACTACTCCATTTCATGCGCATAGCATATCAAAATGTTCGTCTCGACGAGTACATCATTTCATCTCATTGCATCATTTTCATTTGAGCTCATCTTGATGCCCGAAATGTTGTTGGAAGAGGGCTATGTGATGATTATGTCAGATCTGTTTCAGCAAATGGCCTTTTGTCATTTTTGCCATGATTAATGTGCGCATGCTATGATCCTGAGCTCTACATGTACTTTGTAGAATGCCATGCCATCTTTACAGGGGTGTATGCCATGTATTTTTGTGATCTTTGTGGTGACTAGCACAAGCATGCAAAGTAGCTTACTCGATGATGCTGATTTCAGGGACTTAGAATTTCACCAAGTCCTTGTCCTGTTTTTGTTTTTATGCCATATGTTCATGTTATTTCCTAGTGATTCGTGCCTCTTTTGAGGATGACCAGTAAGGATGTTTTGTTAATATTGTGGTGCTCTATCCATCCATATCTTTGTTTGAAATTATGGAGCACCCTAGCGTGAGTCAATCGAGATCTACTTTTGCTATAAAATGTTCCTGGAAGATTGTTAACTTGTTTAGCGATTTTGCCGAGGTTATCGCTATTGATCCGTGCACGCTATGATGTTGTTCTTGCCATGTCTAGCTTCTATGCCATGTCTTCTTGATGGGTGTATGCTTAGTTTGTAATTCCATGCTTTGTAGTGAGTGCATCGAGCTCGTAAACATGCCTACTCGTTATCTGTTTTGCATGCTCCAGTTTTTCACTAAGTCTGAATCTGTTTATGTTTTCGCTATGTTCACATGCTTGCAATTGTATTTTCTGATCCCTTTTGGCTCATGGTCACTAAGGGACTTTTGTTATGTGCTTAGAGTAGCTTCATGTCATGCCTTGCTTTGCCATGATATGTTCCTGTAGCATGTAGTTTTCATGCTCTAAAGTGTGCTTCCTGATGATAAATTCCAGACTTGTGTTAATTTCACTAAGTCTGAAACCTGTTATCATTTGCACTTTTTCCATGCTTGATTGAACCTGTTAATGAGTGTATTAGCCATATCTCAGTGTTCATATTTTTTCAAGCATCTTGAGTGGATCCCCGCCATATTTAGTTCGCTACTTGTTGTTTATCGCAGACCGGTGCCATATTTGTTTTGCTTGCCATTTCCAAACCGTGCATCCGATTCCGGTGATCTTTATATCGATTTTGACCGAAATCACCTCACCTTTCCAGTGGAACTCTTGGATTTCCAGGTTGAGGCCAGGTTCAATCATTCCTTTCCAAATCATGCATATGCATCACATACCGCATCTCGCATATCATACCATGTTCATGTGTTGGTTGTTTACTATGTTGTGTGCTTCTTTCCGGTGTTGCTTCTTCGGGTTGGTTCCGATAACGTCGCGTTTGTGAGGACCCGTTCGACTACGTCCATTTGCCTTCTTCATGGACTCGTTCTTCTTCCTTGTGGGATCTCAGGGTAGATGACTATACCCTCGAAATCACTTCTATCCTTGCTTGCTAGTTGCTCGCTCTTTTGCTATGCATGTGTCGTGATACCTACCACTTGCTTATCATGCCTCCCATATTGTTAAGCCAAGCCTCTAACCCACCTTGTCCTAGCAAACCATTGTTTGGCTATGTTACCACTTTGCTCAGCCCCTCTTATAGCGTTGTTAGTTGCAGGTGAAGATTGGAGTTTGTTCCATGTTGGAACATGGATATTTTTGTTGGGATATCACAATATCTCTTATTTAATTAATGCATCTATATACTTGGTAAAGGATGGAAGGCTCGGCCTTATGCCTGGTGTTTTGTTCCACTCTTGCCGCCCTAGTTTCCGTCATATCGGTGTTATGTTCCCGGATTTTGCGTTCCTTACACGGTTGGGTTATAATGGGAACCCCTTGACAGTTCGCCTTGAATAAAACTCCTCCAGCAATGCCCAACATTGGTTTTACCATTCGCCACCTAGCATTTTTTTCCCTTGGGTTCTGCAGACTCAAGGGTCATCTTTATTTAAACCCCCCTGGGCCAGTGCTCCTCTGAGTGTTGGTCCGACCGAGTAGACTGCGGGGCCACCTCGGGGCAACTTGAGGGTTGGTTTTACTCGTAGGATGTCTCATCTGAGTGTGTCCTGAGAACGAGATATGTGCAGCTCCTATCGGGATCTGTCGGCACATTCGGGCGGTGTTGCTGGACTTGTTTTACCATTGTCGAGGATGTCTTGTAACTGGGATGCCGAGTCTGATCGGATTGTCTTGGGAGAAGGAATATCCTTCGTTGACCGTGAGAGCTTGTGATGGGCTAACTTGGGACACCCCTGTAGGTATTTGAGATATAGCCGCATCGAGGGCCTTACAAGTTGGTATCAGAGCCTTCCCCGACTTAGGAGCCCCCTGCTTGATCGAATCGTTGGCGTTGTTGAGTCGAAAAAGAAAAATATTTTGAGTCTTTTAGGATTATATATATCGGAGAGTAGGACTTATTTTTACTCCTTAGTCCCTTCGTCACTCTGGTGAGGCATCTTGACGTAGAGTTTTGACTCTTCTCTTCTCAAATTTCACTAAAAAAATTTAGGATCACGCAGGTATCTTGGAATCGTTCCGATGGTTTTGTGACGAGAACATTGTTCTTGGTGCCTCCTGACATTTAGGGGTTGTGGCAGTGTCCCGGGGAGTTGAGCTCCGAGGTGTTGTCGTCACAATTTTATCGTTGCAGTTCTAGAATACCTGATTTTTATTCGCCGACATCGAAAATCTCTTTTATGCAGTTGTTGGTGAGATAACCTCGACGCCACCCAGTACTGGGGCGGGAGTTTGGGAGTATTGCATAACTTGTATAACAGATGTTTTTCGAAGGTTGAGGTAAACGATTTCCGAAGGTTTCTCGGTTATGTGTTGAAGGATGGATACAGCTGGATGTAGGATTTGCTAGTTTTGGGTGAGATATTATGCTTCCCCTGTATCCCCTACACCTGATTGCATAACCGGAAAGTTTTGGGAGTTTATAAGTGGGAATTCAAGTAGCTCTTAGGATATCTTTCTGACAGATGTATGATATGAAATTGGGGTTCGACGTCTAGTGGTCCGCCTATCCACAGTTGGTTTTACAGTGGTCTCGTTGTGTCTTAAAGAGTCCTTGGCTATGCCGACTCGGGGACGCTTCGTATGTCATGTGCATTGCCTTGTGCATGATGGTGTTGTACGGTCGAGCCCGTGTAGGCCCCACCACAAAAACTTCGGACGAAATCTCGATCATATGTTTGTTTCGGCTTATTCTGCAAGCCAATCCTTGTTTTGTTTTGAAGTGTGGTATTCGAGTTGCTTCGAAGTCAAATGTTGATTCCATACCTTCCCCAAATGGTGTTCTCATACTCCGATGTGAATACTAATCCTTCATGATAATCGAGATTGTCATGTCAATACTTTTTCAATCGGTGAGTTTCTCGTCAAGTGGATCCGTTCATTTTCAACATCCGCAAGATCAACTCAATTTTTTTTGTCAACGGTGTTTGTTTCATCTATTCCAAGTTGCCTTTGTTTTTCCCGCCCACCCACCCCATTTTTCTTCAAGGACTCAGATTCCGTAATCAAGTATCCATCTTATGGATGTAAAGTTTCTTCGTTTTTTTTTCGTCAATGTTCTTACCCGGTGGTTCTCGATAAAATACTAACGGAGCTTCAAGTTCGTCACTCTTCACTCATTATCTTCTCCGGTGGATTCAATTCAAGTTTTATGTGTTGATCATATTCTTTTCCTTGCTTCGAATGCCTTCTCATACCGGTGCACCTCATAACCATTCACTTCTTGCTATTCATTTGTTCCGGAGTGCTGAAGATATCTCAGAAGATTTGTGTTACCACTCTGCATTCGTTCAAGCTCTTTCGAGGATGTCATCTCATTCAAGCCTTTTAATTCAACTGGTGCATTCTCTCTTTTAAATCGTTCTACAGTGTTTCTTTTGAGTGGGCCCTAACCCACAGGTCTTTTTCCAGGATCTTACCTGACTCTTCTAATTTTACCGGAGCTTCTCAAATTCTCTCCAAAATTTGATGTAAGAATGATTCATCATCAATCATATGTATTTCTCCAAGATCTTTCAAATTCTTTTCATCGTTGGCTCAACCTTTCCATTCTTCATTCCGGAGTGCCTCAATAATTCATGGTGGTGCCTCGCATTGTCATTCTCAACACTTGAAGACCAAAGAAGATTTCTCTCTCAATCTTATCTGTTCTCTCAAAGATTCGTGGTTCTAGCGTTATGCCATCCTCTCATAATTGTTTTCGATTGTGAGATTTATTTTCATCCTTCCGGAGCAATTCAAGAGTCTTCTCAGTTTGATTATCCGGAGTCCAACAATTCAGGTTTATTCATTCTCAGCTTTCAGTTATCATTCTCCAATCTTACCGGTGCATCGTTCAAATATCCTCTAATCAGTTCATGATCTCTTTGTTCTCTTGCATCTAAATTCCTTCAAGTATCCGGATTCATTCTCTAATTCTTACTGGTGATTCATCTCTTTACTTCATTCATTTTAATTCTAACGGTGGTTCGTTCAAGATTTCTCTTACCTTGTTATCATATCAATTCATTCGTTGTTCCAAATCCCACCGGCGGTTCCATCAAGACCTTCCCAAGTTTGTGCTATATCTCTCTTAGTCCTTTTTCAAAGAGAATAAGTAGTATGCCATATCCGTTTGCTCGTCATCAATTAAATTGGTGAAGGATACGCATAATGCAATTCTTATTCTTGCCTCATCCAAATGATGGATTCGTTCCTCCGGAGTTTGTTCACAATGACTAATTCTCATTGTCGATTGTTCACCTTCTCTTTTCCCGGAGTTCCAACCTCTTTTAATTAGATCACCACGAAGATTCTTCTAAATCATCGCAAGGCTTCACCTTGTGTTTTTCAACCCTTTTTTTCCTTTCATCTTCATCATCCTTTTTTGTTACCGGAGTTCTTCATGGATGTTCTTCATGATGGTTCATCAAGGGTTTAATTCCTTCTCGAATTTTTCATCAACATTCTTTTTAGAGGAGCTCAAGCATTCTTCATCTTGCAATCCGGAGTGCAAGTCTTTCTACCGTATCATTGGAGGTAGTATTATGTCATTCTTCATAATTTGAGTTCATGTTTCATGATTCACATGTTGTTAAGAGTGAGGTATTTTAAATCCATCAATCTCGTCGTTGGAATTACCTTGGGTTATATTTCACCTAAAGCCTTCCGTAAGGATGTTGCTATTTATGGTGCTTATAAATGATCCAAGTTCTTCATTTATCCTCCCGGTGAAATAAGTTTCTCGTCTCCTTGTTGATATCAATCCAATCAAATCTTTTCCGTGAGTGACAGGTTGTCACCTCATAATTTGAGACGTATTCCATAAGACCATATCAAGCTTATCTTTTCGTTGTTGATAATCCAACAACTCTGTTCTAGCCTTTGTTGTAAGCGTGCGCTGCCAAGATCTTGTTTTCTACTTCGTTCATTCCATTCCATTCTCTATTTTCTTTCAGAGGCTTTGTGAGGTTGCTCTCTTCAACTCATCTCCTTGTTTGTCAGGACCTTGTTCTTTTCGTGCTTATCCTTTTAACCGGAGTGTTGTGTCCTCTACTCGTTATCTGTTTTGCATGCTCCAGTTTTTCACTAAGTCTGAATCTGTTTATGTTTTTGCTATGTTTACATGCTTGCAATTGTATTTTCTGATCCCTTTTGGCTCATGGTCACTAAGGGACTTTTGTTATGTTCTTAGAGTAGCTTCATGTCAAGCCTTGCTTTGCCATGATATGTTCCTTTAGCATGAAGTTTTCATGCTCTAAAGTGTGCTTCCTGATGATAAATTCCAGACTTGTGTTAATTTCACTAAGTCTGAAACCTGGTATCATTTGCACTTTTGCCATGCTTGATTGAACCTGTTAATGAGTGTATTAGCCGTATCTCAGTGTTCATATTTTGTCAAGCATCTTGAGTGGATCCCAGCCATGCCTTTTGTTTCTATGTTTGAGTGTTGTAGCATAACTATCTTGATGCATTTAGTTGGCTACTTGCTGTTTATCGCAGACCGGTGCCATATTTGTTTTGCTTGCCATTTCCAAACCGTGCATCCGATTCCGGTGATCTTTATATTGATTTCGACCGAAATCACCTCACCTTTCAAGTGGCACTCTTGGATTTCCAAGTTGAGGCCAGGTTCAATCATTCCTTTCCAAATCATGCATATGCATCACATACCGCATCCCGCATATCATAGCATGTTCGTGTGTTGGTTGTTTACTATGTTGTGTGCTTCTTTCCGGTGTTGCTTCTTCGGGTTGGTTCCAATAACGTCGCGTTTGTGAGGACCCATTCGACTACGTCCGTTTGCCTTCTTCATGGACTCGTTCTTCTTCCTTGCGGGATCTTAGGCAAGATGACTATACCCTCGAAATCACTTCTATCTTTGCTTGCTAGTTGCTCGCTCTTTTGCTATGCCTATGCCATGATACCTACCACTTGCTTATCATGCCTCCCATATTGTTAAGCCAAGCCTCTAACCCACCTTGTCCTAGCAAACCATTGTTTGGCTATGCTACCGCTTTGCTCAGCCCCTCTTATAGCATTGTTAGTTGCAGGTGAAGATTGGAGTTTGTTCCATGTTGGAACATGGATATTTTTGTTGTGATATCACAATATCTCTTATTTAATTAATGCATCTATTTACTTGGTAAAGGGTGGAAGGCTCGGCCTTATGCCTGGTGTTTTGTTCCACTCTTGCCGCCCTAGTTTCCGTCATATCAGTGTTATGTTCCCGGATTTTGCGTTCCTTACACGGTTGGGTTATAATGGGAACCCCTTGATAGTTCACCTTGATTAAAACTCCTCCAGCAATGCCCAACATTGGTTTTACCATTCGCCACCTAGCCTTTTTTCCCTTGGGTTCTGCAGACTCAAGGGTCATCTTTATTTCAACCCCACTGGGCCAGTGCTCCTCTGAGTGTTAGTCCAACCGAGTAGACTGCGGGGCCACCTCGGGGCAACTTGAGGGTTGGTTTTACTCGTAGGATGTCTCATCTGAGTGTGCCCTGAGAACGAGATATGTGCAGCTCCTATCGGGATTTGTCGGCACATTCGGGCGGTGTTGCTGGACTTGTTTTACCATTGTCGAGGATGTCTTGTAACTGGGATGCCGAGTCTGATCGGATTGTCTTGGGAGAAGGAATATCCTTCATTGACCGTGAGAGCTTGTGATGGGCTAACTTGGGACACCCCTGCAGGGATTTGGACTTTTGAAAGTCGTGCCCGCGGTTATGGGCAGATGGGAATTTGTTAATGTCCGGTTGTAGAAAACCTAAAGTGGACCTTAATTAAAATACATCAACCGCGTGTGTTACCGTGATGGTCTCTTCTCGGCGGGGTCCGGGAAGTGAACACGGTGTTGGAGTAATGCTTGACGTAGGTTGTTCTAGGATCACTTCTTGATCATAGTTGTTCGACAGTGCTTTTGCCTTCTCTTCTCGCTCTCATTTGCGTATGTTAGCCACCATATATGCTAGTCGCTTGTTGCAGCTCCACCTCATACCTTTTCCCTACCTATAAGCTTAAATAGTCTTGATCGTGAGGGTGTGAGATTGCTGAGTCCCCGTGACTCACAGATACTTCCAAAACTAGTTTCAGGTGCCGATGAGACCGTGCAGGTGACGCAACCAAGCTCAAGGAGGAGCTCAATGAAGATCTTGTCCTTTGTGTTGTTTCGTTCTAGTTGATCAGTAGTGGAGCCCAGTTGGGGTCGATCGGGGAACTGTGTAGTATTTGGGGTAGTCTTCTTTTATTTTGGTTCCATAGTCGGACCTTGTTTGTATCTGGTTGATGTAATGCTTTATTCATGTAATTGTGTGAAGTGGCGATTGCAAGCCAACTATGTATCTCTTTCCCTTATGTATTACATGGGTTGTGTGAAGATTACCTCACTTGCGACATTGCTTTCAATGCGGTTATGCCTCTAAGTCGTGCTTCAACACGTGGGAGATATAGCCGCATCGAGGGCCTTACAAGTTGGTATCAGAGCCTTCCCCGACTTAGGAGCCCCCTGCTTGATCGAATCGTTGGCGTTGTTGAGTCGAAAAAGAAAAATATTTTGAGTCTTTTAGGATTATATATATCGGAGAGTAGGACTTATTTTTACTCCTTAGTCCCTTCGTCACTCTGGTGAGGCATCTTGATGTAGAGTTTTGACTCTTCTCTTCTCAAATTTCACTAAAAAAATTTAGGATCACGCAGGTATCTTGGAATCGTTCCGATGGTTTTGTGACGAGAACATTGTTCTTGGTGCCTCCTGACATTTAGGGGTTGTGGCAGTGTCCCGGGGAGTTGAGCTCCGAGGTGTTGTCGTCACAATTTTATCATTGTAGTTCTAGAATACCTGATTTTTATTCGCCGACATTGAAAATCTCTTTTATGCAGTTGTTGGTGAGATAACCTCGACGCCACCCAGTACTGGGGCGGGAGTTCGGGAGTATTGCATAACTCGTATAACGAATGTTTTTCGAAGGTTGAGGTAAACGATTTCCGAAGGTTTCTCGGTTATGTGTTGAAGGATGGATACAGCTGGATGTAGGATTTGCTAGTTTTGGGTGAGATATTATGCTTCCCCTGTATGCCCTACACCTGATTGCATAACCGGAAAGTTTTGGGAGTTTATAAGTGGGAATTCAAGTAGCTCTTAGGATATCTTTCTGACAGATGTATGATATGAAATTGGGGTTCGACGTCTAGTGGTCCGCCTATCCACGGTTGGTTTTAAAGTGGTCTCATTGTGTCTTAAAGAGTCCTTGGCTATGTCGACTCGGGGACGCTTCGTATGTCATGTGCATTGCCTTGTACATGATGGTGTTGTACGGTCGAGCCCGTGTAGGCCCCACCACGAAAACTTCGGACGAAATCTCGATCATATGTTTGTTTCGGCTTATTCTGCAAGCCAATCCTTGTTTTGTTTTGAAGTGTGGTATTCGAGTTGCTTCGAAGTCAAATGTTGATTCCATACCTTCCCCAAATGGTGTTCTCATACTCCGATGTGAATACTAATCCTTCATGATAATCGAGATTGTCATGTCAATACTTTTTCAATCGGTGAGTTTCTCGTCAAGTGGATCCGTTCATTTTCAACATTCGCAAGATCAACTCAATTTTTTTTGTCAACGGTGTTTGTTTCATCCGTTCCAAGTTGCCTTTGTTTTTCCCGCCCACCCACCCCATTTTTCTTCAAGGACTCAGATTCTGTAATCAAGTATCCATCTTATGGATGTAAAGTTTCTTCAGTTTTTTTTTCCGTCAATGTTCTTACCCGGTGGTTCTCGAGAAAATACTAACGGAGCTTCAAGTTCTTCACTCTTCACTCATTATCTTCTCCGGTGGATTCAATTCAAGTTTTCTGTGTTGATCATATTCTTTTCCTTTCTTCAAATGCCTTCTCATACCGGTGCACCTCATAACCATTCACTTCTTGCTATTCATTTGTTCCGGAGTGCTGAAGATATCTCAGAAGATTTGTGTTACCACTCTGCATTCGTTCAAGCTCTTTCGAGGATGTCATCTCATTCAAGCCTTTTAATTCAACCGGTGCATTCTCTCTTTTAAATCGTTCTACGGTGTTTCTTTTGAGTGGGCCCGAACCCACAGGTCTTTTTCCAGGATCTTACCTGACTCTTTTAATTTTACCGGAGCTTCTCAAATTCTCTCCAAAATTTGATGTAAGAATGATTCATCATCAATCATATGTATTTCTCCAAGATCTTTCAAATTCATTTCATCGTTGGCTCAACCTTTCCATTCTTCATTCCGGAGTGCCTCAATAATTCATGGTGGTGTCTCGCATTTTCATTCTCAACACTTGAAGACCAAAGAAGATTTCTCTCTCAATCTTATCTGTTCTCTCAAAGATTCGTGGTTCTAGCATTATGCCATCCTCTCATAATTGTTTTCGATTGTGAGATTTCTTTTCATCCTTCCGGAGCAATTCAAGAGTATTCTCAGTTTGATTATCCGGAGTCCAACAATTCAGGTTTATTCATTCTCAGCTTTCAGTTATCATTCTCCAATCTTACTGGTGCATCGTTCAAATATCCTCTAATCAGTTCATGATCTCTTTGTTCTCTTGCATCTAAATTCCTTCAAGTATCCGGATTCGTTCTCTAATTCTTACCGGTGATTCATCTCTTTACTTCATTCATTTTAATTCTAACGGTGGTTCGTTCAAGATTTCTCTTACCTTGTTATCATATCAATTCATTCGTTGTTCCAAATCCCACCGGCGGTTCCATCAAGACCTTCCCAAGTTTGTGCTATATCTCTCTTAGTCCTTTTTCAAAGAGAATAAGTAGTATGCCATATCCGTTTGCTCGTCATCAATTAAATTGGTGAAGGATATGCATAATGCAATTCTTATTCTTGCCTCATCCAAATGATGGATTCATTCCTCCGGAGTTTGTTCACAATGACTAATTCTCATTGTCGATTGTTCACCTTCTCTTTTCCCGGAGTTCCAACCTCTTTTAATTATATCACCACGAAGATTCTTCTAAATCATTGCAAGGCTTCACCTTGTGTTTTTCAACCGTTTTTTTCCTTTCATCTTCATCATCCTTTTTTGTTACCGGAGTTCTTCATGGATGTTCTTCATGATGGTTCATCAAGGGTTTAATTCCATCTCGAATTTTTCATCAACATTCTTTTCAGAGGAGCTCAAGCATTCTTCATCTTGCAATCCGGAGTGCAAGTCTTTCTACCGTATCATTGGAGGTGGTATTATGTCATTCTTGATAATTTGAGTTCATGTTTCATGATTCACATGTTGTTAAGAGTGAGGTATTTTAAATCCATCAATCTCGTCATTGGAATTACCTTGGGTTATATTTCACCTAAAGCGTTCCGTAAGGATGTTGCTATTTTGGTGCTTATAAATGATCCAAGTTCTTCATTTATCCTCCCGGTGAAATAAGTTTCTCGTCTCCTTGTTGATATCAATCCAATCAAATCTTTTCCGTGAGTGATAGGTTGTCACCTCATAATTTGAGACGTATTCCATAAGACCATATCAAGCTTATCTTTTCGTTGTTGATAATCCAACAACTCCGTTCTAGCCTTTGTTGTAAGCGTGCGCTGCCAAGATCTTGTTTTCTACTTCGTTCATTCCATTCCATTCTCTATTTTCTTTCAGAGGCTTTGTGAGGTTGCTCTCTTCAACTCATCTCCTTGTTTGTCAGGACCTTGTTCTTTTCGTGCTTATCCTTTTAACCGGAGTGTTGTGTCCTCTACTCGTTATCTGTTTTGCATGCTCCAGTTTTTCACTAAGTCTGAATCTGTTTATGTTTTTGCTATGTTTACATGCTTGCAATTGTATTTTCTGATCCCTTTTGGCTCATGGTCACTAAGGGACTTTTGTTATGTTCTTAGAGTAGCTTCATGTCATGCCTTGCTTTGCCATGATATGTTCCTTTAGCATGAAGTTTTCATGCTCTAAAGTGTGCTTCTTGATGATAAATTCCAGACTTGTGTTAATTTCACTAAGTCTGAAACCTGGTATCATTTGCACTTTTGCCATGCTTGATTGAACCTGTTAATGAGTGTATTAGCCGTATCTCAGTGTTCATCTTTTGTCAAGCATCTTGAGTGGATCCCCGCCATGCCTTTTGTTTCTATGTTTGAGTGTTGTAGCATAATTATCTTGATGCATTTAGTTGGCTACTTGCTGTTTATCGCAGACCGGTGCCATATTTGCTTTGCTTGCCATTTCCAAACCGTGCATCCGATTCCGGTGATCTTTATATCGATTTCGACCGAAATCACTGTTGGGGAACGTAGCAGAAATTCAAAATTTTCCTACATGTCACCAAGATCTATCTATGGAGAGACCAGCAACGAGTAGAAAGAGAGTGCATCTACATACCATTGTAGATCGCTAAGCGGAAGCGTTCAAGTGAACGGGGTTGATGGAGTCGTACTCGTCGTGATTCAAATCACCGATGATCCTAGTGCCGAACGGACGGCACCTCCGCGTTCAACACACGTACAGCCCGGTGACGTCTCCCACGCCTTGATCCAGCAAGGAGAGAGGGAGAGGTTGAGGAAGACTCCATCCAACAGCAGCACAACGGCGTGGTGGTGGTGGAGGAGCGTGGCAATCCAGCAGGGCTTCGCCAAGCACCATGGGAGAGGAGGAGTAGGAAGAGAGGTAGGGCTGTGCCAGAACTTCGTGTATAGCTCCCATGCGCCTCCCCACTATATATAGGGGTGGAGGGGCTGGTTTCTTGCCCTCCAAGTCCATTGGGGCGTTGGCCAAGGTGGGAGGAAAGAAATCTCATTATTTCCTTCCCCACCGATTGTTATCCCCCCTTTTTAGGGATCTTGATCTTATCCCTTCGGGATATGATCTTATTCCTTCTAAGGGGGGATCTTGGTGCGCCTTGACCAGGGGTGTGGGGCCTTGCCCCCACTACCCACGTCCATGTGGGTCCCCCCATGCAGGTGGGCCCCACTCCGGAACCTTCTAGAACCTTCCCGGTACAATACCGAAAAATCCCGAACATTTTCCGGTGGCCAAAATAGGACTTCCCATATATAAATCTTTACCTCCGGACCATTCCGGAACTCCTCGTGACGTCCGGGATCTCATCCGGGACTCCGAACAACATTCGGTAACCACATACAAACTTCCTTTATAACCCTAGCGTCATCGAACCTTAAGTGTGTAGACCCTACGGGTTCGGGAGACATGTAGACATGACCGAGACGTTCTCCGGTCAATAACCAACAGCGGGATCTGGATACCCATGATGGCTCCCACATGTTCCACGATGATCTCATCGGATGAACCACGATGTCAAGGACTTAATCAATCCCGTATTCAATTCCCTTTGTCTATCGGTATGTTACTTGCCCGAGATTCGATCGTCGGTATCCAATACCTTGTTCAATCTCGTTACCGGCAAGTCACTTTACTCGTTCCGTAACACATCATCCCGTGATCAACTCCTTGGTCACATTGCGCATATGATGATGTCCTACCGAGTGGGCCCAGAGATACCTCTCCGTTTACACGGAGTGACAAATCCCAGTCTCGATCCGCATAAAACAATAGATACTTTCGGAGATACCTGTAGTGCACCTTTATAGTCACCCAGTTACGTTGTGACGTTTGATACACCCAAAGCACTCCTACGGTATCCAGGAGTTACACGCTCTCATGGTCGAAGGAAGAGATACTTGACATTGGCAAAGCTCTAGCAAATGAACTACACGATCTTTTGTGCTAGTCTTAGGATTGGGTCTTGTCCATCACATCATTCTCCTAATGATGTGATCCCGTTATCAACGACATCCAATGTCCATAGCCAGGAAACCATGACTATCTGTTGATCACAACGAGCTAGTCAACTAGAGGCTCACTAGGGACATATTGTGGTCTATGTATTCACACGTGTATTACGATTTCCGGATAATACAGTTATAGCATGAATAAAAGACAATTATCATGAACAAGGAAATATAATAATAATACTTTTATTATTGCCTCTAGGGCATATTTCCAACAGTCTCCCACTTGCACTAGAGTCAATAATCTAGTTCACATCGCCATGTGATTAACACTCACAGGTCACATCGCCATGTGACTAATACCCAAGAGTTTACTAGAGTCAGTAGTCTAGTTCACATCACTATGTGATTAACACTCAATGAGTTTTATGTTTGATCATGTTGCTTGTGAGAGAGGTTTTAGTCAACGGGTCTGAACCTTTCAGATCCGTGTGTGCTTTACAAATCTCTATGTCATCTCCTAGATGCAGCTACCACGCTCTATTTGGAGCTATTCCAAACAACTGTTCTACTTGGAGCTATTCTAAATTATTGCTCCATTATATGTATCCGGTCTCTCTACTCAGAGCTATCCGGATAGGTGTCAAGCTTGCATCGTCGTAACCTTTACGACGAACTCTTTTACCACCTCCATAATCGAGAAAATTCCTTAGTCCACTAGTTACTAAGGATAACTTTGACCGCTGTCCTGTGAGCCATTCTTGGATCACTCTTGTACCCCTTGACTGACTCATGGCAAGGCACACTTCAGGTGCGGTACACAGCATAGCATACTGAAGAGCCTACGTCTTAAGCATAGGGGACGACCTTCGTCCTTTCTCTCTATTCTGCCGTGGTCGAGCTTTAAGTCTTAACTTCGTACCTTACAACTCAGGCAAGAACTCCTTCTTTGACTGGTCCATCTTGAACACCTTCAAGATCATGTCAAGGTATGTGCTCATTTGAAAGTATTATTAAGCATTTTGATCTATCCTTATAGATCTTGATGCTCAATGTTCAAGTAGCTTAATCCAGGCTTTCCATTGAAAAACACTTTCAAAATAACCCTATATGCTTTCCAGAAATTCTACGTCATTTCTGATCAACAATATGTCAACAACATATACTCATCAGAAATTCTATAGTGCTCCCACTCACTTCTTTGGAAATACAAGTTTCTCATAAACTTTGTACAAACCCAAAATTTTTGATCATCATCAAAGCATACATTCCAACTCCGAGATGCTCACTCCAGTCCTTAGAAGGATTGCTGGAGCTTTGCATACTTATTAGCATCTTTCGGGATTGACAAAACCTTCCGGTTGTATCACATACAACCTTTCCTCATTAAAATCGTCGAGGAAACAATGTTTTGACATCCTATCTGCAAGATTTCATAAATAATGCAGTAATCGCTAATATAATTCCAACAGACTCTTAGCATCGCTACGAGTGAGAAAATCTCATCGTAGTCAACTCCTTGAACTTGTCGGAAAACATCTTAACGACAAGTCGAGCTTTCTTAATGGTGACATTTACCATCATTGTCCGTCTTCCTTTTGAAATCCATCTGTACTCATTAGCCTTACGACCATCGAGCCGTTCTGCCAAAGTCTACACTTTGTTTTCATACATGGATCCTCTCTCGGATTTTATGGCCTCAAGCCATTTATCGGAATCCGGGCCCACCATCGCTTCTCCATAGCTCGTAGGTTCATTGTTGTCTAGCAACATGACCTTCAAGACAGGATTACGTACCACTCTGAAGTAGTACGCATCCTTGTCATCCTACGAGGTTTGGGAGTGACTTGATCCGAAGTTTCATGATCAATATCATAAGCTTCCACTTCAATTGGTGTAGGTGCCACAGGAACAACTCCCTGTGCCCTGTCACACACTAGTTGAAGAGACGGTTCAATAACCTCATCAAGTCTCCACCATCCTCCCACTCAATTCTTTCGAGAGAAACTTTTCCTCGAGAAAGGACCCGATTCTAGAAACAATCCATATTGCTTTCGGATCTGAATTAGGAGGTATACCCAACTGTTTTGGGTTTCCTATGAAGATGCATTTTATCCGCTTTGGGTTCGAGCTTATCAACCTGAAACTTTTTCATATAAGCGTCGCAGCCCCAAACTTTTAAGAAACGACAACTTAGGTTTCTCTAAACCATAATTCATACGGTGTCATCTCATCGGAATTACGTGGTGCCCTATTTAAAGTGAATGTGGTTGTCTCTAATGCCTAACCCATGAACGATAGTGGTAATTCGATAAGAGACATCATGGTACGCACCATATCCAATAGGGTGCAACTATGATGTTCGGACACACCATCACATTATGGTGTTCCAGGCGGTATTAATTGCGAAACAATTTCCACAATGTCTTAATTGTGTGCCAAAACTCGTAACTCAGATATTCATCTCTATGATCATATCATAGACATTTTATCCTCTTGTCACAATGATCTGCTACTTCACTCTGAAATTACTTGAACCATTCAATAATTCAGACTTGTGTTTCATCAAGTAAATATACTCAACATTTACTCGAATCATCTGTGAAGTAAGAACATAATGATATTCACTGCATGCCTCAGCACTCATTCGACTGCACACATCAAAATGTGTTACTTCCAACAAGTTGCTATCTTGTTCCATCTTACTGAAAATGAGGCTTTTCAGTCATCTTGCCCATGTGGTATGATTTGCATATCTCAAGTGATTCAAAATCAAGTGAGTCCGAACGATCCATTTGCATGGAGTTTCTTCATGCATATACACCAATAGACATGGTTCGCATGTCTCAAACTTTTCAAAAACGAGTGAGTCCAAAGATCCATCAACATGGAGCTTCTTCATGCGTTTTATACCATTATGACTTACATGGCAGTGCCACAAGTAAGTGGTACTATCATTACTATCTTATATCTTTTGGCATGAAAATGTGTATCACTACGACCGAGATTCAATAAACCATTCCTTTAGGTGCAAGACCATTGAAGGTATTATTCAAAAATAGAGTAACCATTATTCTCCTTAAATGAATAACCGTATTGCGATAGACATAATCCAATCATGTCTATGCTCAACGCAAACACCAATCTCGGTGGTAGAGGGAGCGTGCGATGCTTGATCATATCAACCTTGGAAACACTTCCAACATATATCGTCAGCTCACCTTTAGCTAGTCTCCGTTTATTCCGTAGCTTTTATTTCGAGTTACTAACACTTAGCAACCGAACCGGTATCCAATACCCTGGTGCTACTAGGAGTACTAGTAAAGTACACATTAACATAATGTATATCCAATATACTTCTATCGACCTTGCCAGCCTTCTCATCTACCAAGTATCTAGGGTAATGCTGCTCCAGTGGTTGTTCCCCTTATTACAGAAGCACTTAGTCTCGGGTTTGGGTTCAACCTTGGGTTTCTTCACTAGAGCAGCAGCTGAATTGCCGTTTCATGAAGTATCCCTTTGTTCCCTTGCCCTTCTTGAAACTAGTGGTTTCACCAACCATCAACAATTGATGCTCCTTCTTGATTTCTACTTTCGCGGTGTCAAACATCATGAATATTTCAAGGATCATCATATCTATCCCTGATATGTTATAGTTAATCACGAAGCTCTAGCAGCTTGGTGGCAATGACTTTGGGGAAACATCACTATCTCATCTGGAGGATCAACTCCCACTCGATTCAAGTGATTGTTGTGCTCAGACAATCTGAGCACAAGCTCAACGATTGAGCTTTTCTCCCTTAGTTTGCAGGCTAAGAAAATCGTCGGAGGTCTTATACCTCTTGACGTGGGCACGAGCCTGAAATCCCAATTTCAGCCCTCGAAACATCTCATATGTTCCGCGACGTTTCGAAAACGTCTTTGGTGCCTCTACTTAAACCATTTAATTGAACTATCACGTAGTTATCAAAACGTGTATGTCCGATGTTCGCAACATCGACAAACGACGTTGGGGTTCAGCACACTGAGCGGTGCATTAAGGACATAAGCTTTCTACTGATCGCATAATCGCTACTATCAACTTTCAACTATATTTTCTCTAGGAACATATCTAAACAGTGGAACTAAAGCGCGAGCTTACGACATAATTTGCAAAAGGTCTTTTGACTATGTTCAGGATAATTAAGTTCATCTTATGAACTCCCACTTAGATAGACATCCCTCTGGTCATCTAAGTGATCACATGATCCGAGTCAACTAGGCCGTGTCCGATCATCACGTGAGACGGACTAGTCATCATCGGTGAACATCTTCATGTTGATCGTATCTACCATACGACTCATGCTCGACCTTTCGGTCTCCGTGTTCCGAGGCCATGTCTGCACATGCTAGGCTCGTCAAGTTAACCCTAAGTGTTTTCGCTGTGTAAAACTGTCTTACACCCGTTGTATGTGAACGTAAGAATCCATCACACCCGATCATCACGTGGTGCTTAGAAGCGACGAACTGTAGCAACGGTGCACAGTTAGGGGAGAACACTTCTTGAAATTTTGTAAGGGATCATCTTATTTACTACCGTCGTCCTAAGCAAACAAGATGCATAAACATGATAAACATCACATGCAATCAAATAGTGACATGATATGGCCAATATCATTTTGCTCCTTTTGATCTTCATCTTCGGGGCTCCATGATCATCATCGTCACCGGCACGACACCATGATCTCCATCATCATGATCTCCATCATCGTGTCTTCATGAAGTTGTCACGCCAACGACTACTTCTACTTCTATGACTAACGCGTTTAGCAATAAAGTAAAGTAGTTTACATGGCGTTCTTCAATGACACGCAGGTCATACAATAAATAAAGACAACTCCTATGGCTCCTGCCGGTTGTCATACTCATCGACATGCAAGTCGTGAATCCTATTACAAGAACATGATCAATCTCATACATCACATATCATTCATCACATTCTTCTTGGCCATATCACATCACATAGCATACCCTGCAAAAACAAGTTAGACGTCCTCTAATTGTTGTTGCATGTTTTACGTGGCTGCTATGGGTTTCTAGCAAGAACGTTTCTTACCTACGCAAGACCACAACGTGATATGCCAATTGCTATTTACCCTTCATAAGGACCCTTTTCATCGAATCCGTTCCGACTAAAGTGGGAGAGACTGGCACCCGCTAGCCACCTTATGCACCAAGTGCATGTCAATCGGTGGAACCTGTCTCACGTAAGAGTACGTGTAAGGTCGGTCCGGGCCGCTTCATCCCACAATACCGTCGAAACAAGATTGGACTAGTAACGGTAAGCATATTGAACAACATCAACGCCCACAACTACTTTGTGTTCTACTCGTGCAAAGAATCTACGCAATAGACCTAGCTCATGATGCCACTGTTGGGGAACGTAGCAGAAATTCAAAATTTTCCTACGTGTCACCAAGATCTATCTATGGAGAGACCAGCAACGAGTAGAAAGAGAGTGCATCTACATACCCTTGTAGATCGCTAAGCGGAAGCGTTCAAGTGAACGGGGTTGATGGAGTCGTACTCGTCGTGATTCAAATCACCGATGATCCTAGTGCCGAACGGACGGCACCTCCGCGTTCAACACACGTACAGCCCGGTGACGTCTCCCACGCCTTGATCCAGCAAGGAGAGAGGGAGAGGTTGAGGAAGACTCCATCCAACAGCAGCACAACGGCGTGGTGGTGGTGGAGGAGCGTGGCAATCCAGCAGGGCTTCGCCAAGCACCATGGGAGAGGAGGAGTAGGAAGAGAGGTAGGGCTGTGCCAGAACTTCGTGTATAGCTCCCATGCGCCTCCCCACTATATATAGGGGTGGAGGGGCTGGTTTCTTGCCCTCCAAGTCCATTGGGGCGTTGGCCAAGGTGGGAGGAAAGAAATCTCATTATTTCCTTCCCCACCGATTGTTATCCCCCCTTTTTAGGGATCTTGATCTTATCCCTTCGGGATATGATCTTATTCCTTCTAAGGGGGGATCTTGGTGCGCCTTGACCAGGGGTGTGGGGCCTTGCCCCCACTACCCACGTCCATGTGGGTCCCCCCATGCAGGTGGGCCCCCACTCCGGAACCTTCTAGAACCTTCCCGGTACAATACCGAAAATCCCGAACATTTTCCGGTGGCCAAAATAGGACTTCCCATATATAAATCTTTACCTCCGGACCATTCCGGAACTCCTCGTGACGTCCGGGATCTCATCCGGGACTCCGAACAACATTCGGTAACCACATACAAACTTCCTTTATAACCCTAGCGTCATCGAACCTTAAGTGTGTAGACCCTACGGGTTCGGGAGACATGTAGACATGACCGAGACGTTCTCCGGTCAATAACCAACAGCGGGATCTGGATACCCATGATGGCTCCCACATGTTCCACGATGATCTCATCGGATGAACCACGATGTCAAGGACTTAATCAATCCCGTATTCAATTCCCTTTGTCTATCGGTATGTTACTTGCCCGAGATTCGATCGTCGGTATCCAATACCTTGTTCAATCTCGTTACCGGCAAGTCACTTTACTCGTTCCGTAACACATCATCCCGTGATCAACTCCTTGGTCACATTGCGCATATGATGATGTCCTACCGAGTGGGCCCAGAGATACCTCTCCGTTTACACGGAGTGACAAATCCCAGTCTCGATCCGCATAAAACAATAGATACTTTCGGAGATACCTGTAGTGCACCTTTATAGTCACCCAGTTACGTTGTGACGTTTGATACACCCAAAGCACTCCTACGGTATCCAGGAGTTACACACTCTCATGGTCGAAGGAAGAGATACTTGACATTGGCAAAGCTCTAGCAAATGAACTACACGATCTTTTGTGCTAGTCTTAGGATTGGGTCTTGTCCATCACATCATTCTCCTAATGATGTGATCCCGTTATCAAGGACATCCAATGTCGATAGCCAGGAAACCATGACTATCTGTTGATCACAACGAGCTAGTCAACTAGAGGCTCACTAGGGACATATTGTGGTCTATGTATTCACACGTGTATTACGATTTCCGGATAATACAGTTATAGCATGAATAAAAGACAATTATCATGACCAAGGAAATATAATAATAATACTTTTATTATTGCCTCTAGGGCATATTTCAACAATCACCTCACCTTTCAAGTGGCACTCTTGGATTTCCAAGTTGAGGCCAGGTTCAATCATTCCTTTCCAAATCATGCATATGCATCACATACTGCATCCCGCATATCATACCATGTTCGTGTGTTGGTTGTTTACTATGTTGTGTGCTTCTTTCCGGTGTTGCTTCTTCGGGTTGGTTCCGATAACGTCGCGTTTGTGAGGAC
Source organism: Triticum aestivum (assembly GCF_018294505.1). NCBI lineage: Eukaryota > Viridiplantae > Streptophyta > Magnoliopsida > Poales > Poaceae > Triticum > Triticum aestivum. Next base: position 86,354,986 of record NC_057809.1, read on the forward strand.
CCGTTCGACTATGTCTGTTTGCCTTCTTCATGGACTCGTTCTTCTTCCTTGCGGGATCTCAGGCAAGATGACTATACCCTCGAAATCACTTCTATCTTTGCTTGCTAGTTGCTCGCTCTTTTGCTATGCCTATGCCATGATACCTACCACTTTCTTATCATGCCTCCCATATTGTTAAGCCAAGCCTCTAACCCACCTTGTCCTAGCAAACCATTGTTTGGCTATGTTACCGCTTTGCTCAGCCCCTCTTATAGCGTTGTTAGTTGCAGGTGAAGATTGGAGTTTGTTCCATGTTGGAACATGGATATTTTTGTTGGGATATCACAATATTTCTTATTTAATTAATGCATCTATATACTTGGTAAAGGGTGGAAGGCTCGGCCTTATGCCTGGTGTTTTGTTCCACTCTTGCCGCCCTAGTTTCCGCCATATCAGTGTTATGTTCCCGGATTTTGCGTTCCTTACACGGTTGGGTTATAATGGGAACCCCTTGACAGTTCACCTTGAATAAAACTCCTCCAGCAATGCCCAACATTGGTTTTACCATTCGCCACCTAGCCTTTTTCTCTTGGGTTCTGTAGACTCAAGGGTCATCTTTATTTAAACCCCCCTGGGCCAGTGCTCCTCTGAGTGTTAGTCCAACCGAGTAGACTGCGGGGCCACCTCGGGGCAACTTGAGGGTTGGTTTTACTCGTAGGATGTCTCATCTGAGTGTGCCCTGAGAACGAGATATGTGCAGCTCCTATCGGGATTTGTCGGCACATTCGGGCGGTGTTGCTGGACTTGTTTTACCATTGTCGAGGATGTCTTGTAACCGGGATGCCGAGTCTGATCGGATTGTCTTGGGAGAAGGAATATCCTTCGTTGACCGTGAGAGCTTGTGATGGGCTAACTTGGGACACCCCTGCAGGGATTTGGACTTTTGAAAGTCGTGCCCGCGGTTATGGGCAGATGGGAATTTGTTAATGTCCGGTTGTAGAAATCCTGAAGTGGACCTTAATTAAAATACATCAACCGCGTGTGTTACCGTGATGGTCTCTTCTCAGCGGGGTCCGGGAAGTGAACACGGTGTTGGAGTAATGCTTGACGTAGGTTGTTGTAGGATCACTTCATGATCATAGTTGTCCGACCGTGCTTTTGCCTTCTCTTCTCGCTCTCATTTGCGTATGTTAGCCACCATATATGCTAGTCGCTTGTTGCAGCTCCACCTCATACCTTTTCCCTACCTATAAGCTTAAATAGTCTTGATCGCGAGGGTGTGAGATTGCTAAGTCCCCGTGACTCACAGATACTTCCAAAACCAGTTTCAGGTGCCGATGAGACCGTGCAGGTGACGCAACCAAGCTCAAGGAGGAGCTCGATGAAGATCTTGTCCTTTGTGTTGTTTCGTTCTAGTTGATCAGTAGTGGAGCCCAGTTGGGGTCGATCGGGGAACTGTGTAGCATTTGGGGTAGTCTTCTTTTATTTTGGTTCCATAGTCGGACCTTGTTTGTATCTGGTTGATGTAATGCTTTATGCATGTAAATGTGTGAAATGGCGATTGTAAGCCAACTATGTATCTCTTTCCCTTATGTATTACATGGGTTGTGTGAAGATTACCTCACTTGCGACATTGCTTTCAATGCGGTTATGCCTCTAAGTCGTGCTTCAACACGTGGGAGATATAGCCGCATCGAGGGCGTTACAAGTTGGTATCAGAGCCTTCCCCGACTTAGGAGCCCCCTGCTTGATCGAATCGTTGGCGTTGTTGAGTCGAAAAAGAAAAATATTTTGAGTCTTTTAGGATTATATATATCGGAGAGTAGGACTTATTTTTACTCCTTAGTCCCTTCGTCGCTCTGGTGAGGCATCTTGATGTAGAGTTTTGACTCTTCTCTTCTCAAATTTCACTAAAAAAATTTAGGATCACGCAGGTATCTTGGAATCGTTCCGATGGTTTTGTGATGAGAACATTGTTCTTGGTGCCTCCTGACATTTAGGGGTTGTGGCAGTGTCCCGGGGAGTTGAGCTCCGAGGTGTTGTCGTCACAATTTTATCGTTGCAGTTCTAGAATACCTGATTTTATTCGCCGACATCGAAAATCTCTTTTATGCAGTTGTTGGTGAGATAACCTCGACGCCACCCAGTACTGGGGCAGGAGTTCGGGAGTATTGCATAACTCGTATAACGGATGTTTTTCGAAGGTTGAGGTAAACGATTTCCGAAGGTTTCTCGGTTATGTGTTGAAGGATGGATACAGCTGGATGTAGGATTTGCTAGTTTTGGGTGAGATATTATGCTTCCCCTGTATCCCCTACACCTGATTGCATAACCGGAAAGTTTTGGGAGTTTATAAGTGGGAATTCAAGTAGCTCTTAGGATATCTTTCCGACAGATGTATGATATGAAATTGGGGTTCGACGTCTAGTGGTCCGCCTATCCACAGTTGGTTTTACAGTGGTCTCGTTGTGTCTTAAAGAGTCCTTGGCTATGCCGACTCGGGGACGCTTCGTATGTCATGTGCATTTCCTTGTACATGATGGTGTTGTACGATCGAGCCCGTGTAGGCCCCACCACGAAAACTTCGGACGAAATCTCGAGCATATGTTTGTTCTGGCTTATTCTGCAAGCCAATCCTTGTTTTGTTTTGAACTGTGGTATTCGAGTTGCTTCGAAGTCAAATGTTGATTCCATACCTTCTCCAAATGGTGTTCTCATACTCCGATGTGAATACTAATCCTTCATGATAATCGAGATTGTCATGTCAATACTTTTTCAATCGGTGAGTTTCTCGTCAAGTGGATCCGTTCATTTTCAACATCCGCAAGATCAACTCAAATTTTTTTTTCGTCAACGGTGGTTGTTTCATCCATTCCAAGTTGCCTTTGTTTTTCTCGCCCACCCACCCCATTTTTCTTCAAGGACTCAGATTCCGTAATCAAGTATCCATCTTATGGATGTAAAGTTTCTTCGTTTTTTTCCGTCAATGTTCTTACCCGGTGGTTCTCGAGAAAATACTAATGGAGCTTCAAGTTCGTCACTCTTCACTCATTATCTTCTCCGGTGGATTCAATTCAAGTTTTCTGTGTTGATCATATTCTTTTCCTTGATTCAAATGCCTTCTCATACCGGTGCACGTCATAACCATTCACTTCTCGCTATTCATTTGTTCCGGAGTGCTGAAGATATCTCAGAAGATTCGTGTTACCACTCTGCATTCGTTCAAGCTCTTTCGAGGATGTTATCTCATTCAAGCCTTTTAATTCAACCAGTGCATTCTCTCTTTTAAATCGTTCTATGGTGTTTCTTTTGAGTGTGCCCTAACCCACAGGTCTTTTTCCAGGATCTTACCTGACTCTTCTAATTTTACCGGAGCTTCTCAAATTCTCTCCAAAGTTTGATGTAAGAATGATTCATCATCAGTCATATGTATTTCTCCAGGATCTTTCAAATTCTTTTCATCGTTGGCTCAACCTTTCCATTCTTCATTCCGGAGTGCCTCAATAATTCATGGTGGTGTCTCGCATTGTCATTCTCAACACTTGAAGACCGAAGAAGATTTCTCTCTCAATCTTATCCGTTCTCTCAAAGATTTGTGGTTCTAGCGTTATGCCATCCTCTCATAATTGTTTTCGATTGTGAGATTTCTTTTCATCCTTCCGGAGCAATTCAAGAGTCTTCTCAGTTTGATTATCCGGAGCCAACAATTCAGGTTTATTCATTCTCAACTTTCAGTTATCATTCTCCAATCTTACCGGTGCATCGTTCAAATATCCTCTAATCAGTTCGTGATCTCTTCGTTCTCTTGCATCTAAATTCCTTCAAGTATCCTAATTCGTTCTCTAATTCTTACCGATGATTCATCTCTTTACTTTGTTCATTTTAATTCTAACGGTGGTTCGTTCAAGATTTCTCTTACCTTGTTATCATATCAATTCATTCGTTGTTCCAAATCCCACCGACGGTTCCATCAAGACCTTCCCATGTTTGTGTTATATCTCTCTTGATCCTTTTTCAAAGAGAATAAGTAGTATGCCAAATCCATTTGCTCGTCATCAATTAAATTGGTGAAGGATACGCATAATGCAATTCTTATTCTTGCCTCACCCAAATGACGGATTCATTCCTCCGGAGTTTGTTCACAATGACTAATTCTCGTTGTCGATTGTTAATCTTCTCTTTTCCCGGAGTTCCAACCTCTTTTAATTATATCACCATGGAGATTCTTCTAAATCATTGCAAGGCTTCACCTTGTGTTTTCAACCGTTTTTTTCCTTTCATCTTCATCATCCTTTTTTGTTACCGGAGTTCTTCATGGATGTTCTTCATGATGGTTCATCAAGGGTTTAATTCCTTCTCGAATTTTTCATCAACATTCTTTTCAGAGGAGCTCAAGTATTCTTCATCTTGCAATCCGGAGTGCAAGTCTTTCTACCGTATCATTGGAGGTGGTATTATGTCATTCTTGATAATTTGAGTTCATGTTTCATGATTCACATGTTGTTAAGAGTGAGGTATTTTAAATCCATCAATCTCGTCATTGGAATTACCTTGGGTTATATTTCACCTAAAGCCTTCCGTAAGGATGTTGCTATTTATGGTGCTTATAAATGATCCAAGTTCTTCATTTATCCTCCCGGTGAAATAAGTTTCTCGTCTCCTTGTTGATATCAATCCAATCAAATCTTTTCCGTGAGTGACAGGTTGTCACCTCATAATTTGAGACGTATTCCATAAGACCATATCAAGCTTATCTTTTCGTTGTTGATAATCCAACAACTCCATTCTAGCCTTTGTTGTAAGCGTGCGCTGCCAAGATCTTGTTTTCTACTTCGTTCATTCCATTCTCTATTTTCTTTCGAAGGCTTTGTGAGGTTGCTCTCTTCAACTCATCTCCTTGTTTGTCAGGACCTTGTTCTTTTCGTGCTTATCCTTTTAACCGGAGTGTTGTGTCCTCTGCTCAAGTTTTTTCATCTTGTCAAGTCTTTCATCTCTTGTCAACCAGAGCGCTGCTCGAATTTGTTCTTCTTTGTTTCCTCTTTTCTAACGGAGTGTTTTTAACTTCGTTCATCTCCATTGTATTCTTTTCTCGAAATGGCTTAACCTTTTCAAGGTTCTTTGGTTTCACTCGTTTGTCAAAGGAGCAACTTAGCTTTACCTCTTCTCTTTCTCTTCCGCTTTCCCTCCGGTGCCATTCTAGATCTCGGGACAAGATCCTTTCGTAGTGGTGGAGTGTTGTAACGCCCCGAGACCGATGTGCCAGGTGTCCTCCAGTTATTCGCTGTTGTTGCCTTGTCTTTGCTTGCGTGTCATGCATCTCATATCATGTCATCATGTGCATTTCATTTGCATACATGTTCGTCTCATGCATCCGAGCATTTTCCCCGTTGTCCATTTTGCATTCCGTCGCTCCTATGTCACCCGGTGTCCCTTTTTACCTCTTTCGTGTGCGGGCGTTAAACGTTTTCGGATTCGACCGAGACTTGTTATGCGGCCTTGGTTTACCACCGGTAGACCGCTTGTCAAGTTTCGTGCCATTTGGACTCCGTTTGATACTCCAACGGTTAACCGAGGGACCGAAAAGGCCTTGTGTGTGTTACAGCCCAACACCCCTTCCAAGTGGCCCAAAACCCACCTAAACCTCCTCCATCCTCTCGGTCGTTCGATCACGATCGTGTGGCCGAAAACCGTGCTCAATTTGGAGCCTCCTAGCTCCCTCTATCTATAAATATGTGCTCTCCTCCGAAATTTCCGCGCAGATGAAACCCTAGCTAAACTTCCCACTCCGCCGCCGGACATGTCCGCGCCCGCCGGACGAAATCCCGCCGCCACCTCACTCCGTCCAATTAGGAGAGGCCACGTCAGCTCCGCCGCCTCGCTCGACCACTCCCCTCGCGCCACCTGTCGCCGCCACTCCCCCTCCACCGTGCGGCCCGCCGAGCCCATCGCGGGCCCGCGCAGGCCCGGTCGCCGCCGCCGCCGCCCGCAGGCGCCTGCCCGCACCCGCAGCCTCGTGCCCAAGCCGCCGTTCGTCCTCCGCCATGGTTCCTCGCCAGGAAACCGCGGCGTCGCCGCCCCGCCATGGCCACCCTTTGTGCAGTGCCGCCGCAGGCTCCGTCCGACGCGTGTTGCCCCAGATCCGGCGACTCCATGCCCGGATCTCGCCGCCGCGGACCAGATCCACTCTGCCCCGACCTCATCTGGCCTCGTCCCCGCTCCTCGCAAACTCCGGCGATCGCCACCGGTGCCGTACGCTGCCGCCAGGCCCCTGTCTCGATCAAGAGATCGGGACGAATCCACCCAGCGGCCTGCTCGTTGCCCTCCGCGTGTGGGCCTCCACGTCAGCCTCGGCCCACCGCACCGAGCGGGTCCCGTCCGGCCCACCTCAGCCTCGGCCTACCTCTCCTTCATCCTGGTCCGAGCCCAATCAGGTGAGGCCCCGCCATTTCCCTTATCCATCGCCGTGGGCGATTGTTACTATGTTGCTCTCACCCGCAGACGTGGAATTTTACTAAGTCCCCGAAGTTTCCAGTATCATGTGTGCATCTTGTCATGTCCATAACTTGTTGTATACTGCTCCGTTTCATGCGCATAGCATATCAAAATGTTCGTCTCGACGAGTACATCATTTCATCTCATTGCATCATTTTCATTTGAGCTCATCTTGATGCCCGAACTATTGTTGGAAGAGGGCTATGTGATGATGATGTCAGATCGGTTTCAGCAAATGGCCTTTTGTCATTTTTGCCATGATTAATGTGTGCATGCTATGATCCTGAGCTCTACATGTGTTTTGTAGAATGTCATGCCATCTTTACAGGGGTGTATGCCATGTATTTTTGTGATCTTTGTGGTGACTAGCACAAGCATGCAAAGTAGCTTACTCGATGATGCTGATTTCAGGGACTTAGAATTTCACTAAGTCCTTGTCCTGTTTTTGTTTTTATGTCATATGTTCATGTTGTTTCCTAGTGATACGTGCCTCTTTTGAGGATGACCAGTAAGGATGTTTTGTTAAGATTGTGGTGCTTTATCCATCCATGTCTTTATTTGAAATTATGGAGCACCCTAGCGTGAGTCAATCGAGCTCTACTTTTGCTATAAAATGTTACTGGCAGATTGTTAACTTGTTTAGCGATTTTGCCGAGGTTGTCGCTATTGATCCGTGCATGCTAGGATGTTGTTCTTGCCATGTCTAGCTTCTATGCCATGTCTTCTTGATGGGTGTATGCTTAGTTTGTAATTCCATGCTTTGTAGTGAGTGCATCGAGTTCGTAAACATGCCTACTCGTTATCTGTTTTGCATGCTCCAGTTTTTCACTAAGTCTGAATCTGTTTATGTTTTTGCTATGTTTACATGCTTGCAATTGTATTTTCTGATCCCTTTTGGCTCATGGTCACTAAGGGACTTTTGTTATGTTCTTACAGTAGCTTCATGTCAAGCCTTGCTTTGCCATGATATGTTCCTTTAGCATGAAGTTTTCATGCTCTAAAGTGTGCTTCCTGATGATAAATTCCAGACTTGTGTTAATTTCACTAAGTCTGAAACCTGGTATCATTTGCACTTTTGCCATGCTTGATTGAACCTGTTAATGAGTGTATTAGTCGTATCTCAGTGTTCATATTTTGTCAAGCATCTTGAGTGGATCCCAGCCATGCCTTTTGTTTCTATGTTTGAGTGTTGTAGCATAACTATCTTGATGCATTTAGTTGGCTACTTGCTGTTTATCGCAGACCGGTGCCATATTTGTTTTGCTTGCCATTTCCAAACCGTGCATCCGATTCCGGTGATCTTTATATTGATTTCGACCGAAATCACCTCACCTTTCCAGTGGCACTCTTGGATTTCCAAGTTGAGGCCAGGTTCAATCATTCCTTTCCAAATCATGCATATGCATCACATACCGCATCCCGCATATCATAGCATGTTCGTGTGTTGGTTGTTTACTATGTTGTGTGCTTCTTTCCGGTGTTGCTTCTTCGGGTTGGTTCCAATAACGTCGCGTTTGTGAGGACCCGTTCGACTACGTCCGTTTGCCTTCTTCATGGACTCGTTCTTCTTCCTTGCGGGATCTCAGGCAAGATGACCATACCCTCGAAATCACTTCTATCTTTGCTTGCTAGTTGCTCGCTCTTTTGCTATGCCTATGCCTGGATACCTACCACTTGCTTATCATGCCTCCCATATTGTTAAGCCAAGCCTCTAACCCACCTTGTCCTAGCAAACCGTTGTTTGGCTATGTTACCGCTTTGCTCAGCCCCTCTTATAGCGTTGTTAGTTGCAGGTGAAGATTGGAGTTTGTTCCATGTTGGAACATGGATATTTTTGTTGGTATATCACAATATCTCTTATTTAATTAATGCATCTATATACTTGGTAAAGGGTGGAAGGCTCGGCCTTATGCCTGGTGTTTTGTTCCACTCTTGCCGCCCTAGTTTCCGTCATATCAGTGTTATGTTCCCGGATTTTGCGTTCCTTACACGGTTGGGTTATAATGGGAACCCCTTGACAGTTCACCTTGATTAAAACTCCTCCAGCAATGCCCAACATTGGTTTTACCATTCGCCACCTAGCCTTTTTTCCCTTGGGTTCTGCAGACTCAAGGGTCATCTTTATTTAAACCCCCCTGGGCCAGTGCTCCTCTGAGTGTTGGTCCAACCGAGTAGACTGCGGGGCCACCTCGGGGCAACTTGAGGGTTGGTTTTACTCGTAGGATGTCTCATCTGAGTGTGCCCTGAGAACGAGATATGTGCAGCTCCTATCAGGATTTGTCGGCACATTCGGGCGGTGTTGCTGAACTTGTTTTACCATTGTCGAGGATGTCTTGTAACCGGGATGCCGAGTCTGATCGGATTGTCTTGGGAGAAGGAATATCCTTCGTTGATCGTAAGAGCTTGTGATGGGCTAAGTTGGGATACCCCTACAGGGATTTGAACTTTCGAAAGTCGTGCCCGCGGTTATGGGCAGATGGGAATTTGTTAATGTCCGGTTGTAGAAATCCTGATGTGGACCTTAATTAAAATGCATCAACCGCGTGTGTTACCGTGATGGTCTCTTCTCGGCAGGGTCCGGGAAGTGAACACGGTGTTGGAGTAATGCTTGACGTAGGTTGTTCTAGGATCACTTCTTGATCATAGTTGTTCGACCGTGCTTTTGCCTTCTCTTCTCGCTCTCATTTGCGTATGTTAGCCACCATATATGCTAGTTGCTTGCTGCAGCTCCACCTCATACCTTTTCCCTACCTATAAGCTTAAATAGTCTTGATCGTGAGGGTGTGAGATTGCTGAGTCCCCGTGACTCACAGATACTTCCAAAACTAGTTTCAGGTGCCGATGAGACCGTGCAGGTGACGCAACCAAGCTCAAGGAGGAGCTCAATGAAGATCTTGTCCTTTGTGTTGTTTCGTTCTAGTTGATCAGTAGTGGAGCCCAGTTGGGGTCGATCGGGGAACTGTGTAGCATTTGGGGTAGTCTTCTTTTATTTTGGTTCCGTAGTTGGACCTTGTTTGTATCTGGTTGATGTAATGCTTTATTCATGTAATTGTGTGAAGTGGCGATTGTAAGCCAACTATGTATCTCTTTCCCTTATGTATTACATGGGTTGTGTGAAGATTACCTCACTTGCGGCATTGCTTTCAATGCGGTTATGCCTCTAAGTCGTGCTTCAACACGTGGGAGATATAGCCGCATCGAGGGCGTTACAGGCTACCAGCTTGGGATCGCCTATCTGAGATCTGCTAGATTTGACTCCATCTTTGGTGGCCCAAGCAAGTTCCTCTGTGTAGTCGAAGCGATTCGATGGCGTTTACAGTCGACGATTAGGTCGGCACCGGCGTAATTTCTGCATCAGAAGTTCCTCACCCCGGCTCGACTGGCCAGTTGAGGCAAATCGAGGTTTCAAGCCCTCATCCAGATGTTGAACTTGACAAATCAGAACCTGCCACTCTCTCCTCACCCAGGATGTTAGATCATACCGAGGACAAGCAGACAATGTGTCTCCAAGCATCAACGTTAAGTTAAGCTTGGGGCGATAACCATAATTCATCTGACCAAGCCTGGAGCACGAATCCGACGAATCAGTATGAAAGCTAGGCATATCTGGCCCAATTGAAAGACCTAGGGTTGACGTTAGATCAATCAATGGTGTCGATGTCTAATCGGAGCCGAAATTGTCCAGATAGCACTAGGCTGATTAACATCTGGGACCTGGTGCTAGTCACCTAAAAGAAAAGAGAAATCATCCGAGAATTCTAGACATGTTTTTTGTAAAAGAAGAATGAGATCCCGGATTGCAACGACAATGAATCCCTAGTGGCATTCTGTTTCAGCATTTACGATGAATGGGTCAGTAGAGAGATTGGTCGTCATCATCCGAGGACATTCAACACACTCTCCGACCTAATGACAAACTATTGCGCCATAGAGGACGCCCGCTTAGCCAACCAATATTGCCGGAGACCCCAGCTTGGGGTTACCCGAAGCAGAAGGCAGGCACGACCCTCACAGCTGGCGTTCCAAGCCCAACAATATTGACACACACGACGAGCAGCTTCCATAGAAGAAGAGCCGGGTAGTCGGCATCGGAGTCAAATCACTGCTGGACATGATACTCGACCACCCGTGCACGATCCACTCTGCCTCATCGGATAAACCAGCGACCCACAAAAGCAGGAACTGTTGGGTTGTCAAGCAAGTGGCAAAAGGAGAATGGGAGTTCCTCAATAACCCCAATAGCAGAAGGCTTCGGGGTGTAGAAATCGACTGTACAGAAGAACAATACATGTCCGAGGACAAAGACGTACGTATGATCTACGAAACACACTCATCAAGAAATCAACGGAAGAGAGCTCTTCGAGAGATATGTACGATTGAAAGCACAACAACTTCGGACAATAAGTGGTCGGACGTTATTGAAAGCACAACGACTTCGGACAATAAGTGGTCGGACGTACCGATCACTTTTGACCACCAAGATTCTGACATATATAACATACCGAGGACCCTAGGGATACAAATCCTAGTCGGCTACGTGCGGTGAGGTAGAGTTCTCCCGGCTACGTACAGTGAGGCAGAGTTCTCCACGATCCCAGCTAAGTCTTCTAGAATTTTCATGTGATGGACCCGTTGAAGTGGCCTGGGACGGAACCGGCAAAGGGGTCCTTGGCCCGGCCCATGAGACTGGGAACCGACATGGTGAGAGGCCGCAGGGACACCGTCAACAACTGTTCACAGCTGAATTTATCTGTTTGAACTCCAATACATGGAATGTATTTGAAATTTAAATCTGGTCCACAAGTTCACAACACTAGTGAGACCAAAGAGCCCCCGTACAGCCAGTCCACACGGTCCACGGCATCCCACACCAGTCCCCATTTGTTCAGCCTGCTCCCCTCGCGGAGGTGAGGTCTCTCCGCCCCGCCCGCCGACAAAACCCTAGCCGGCCGCCGCCACCATGGACGCCGCCGGAGGGGGAGGAGAAGAAGTGTTTGTCAACTACGCCCAAATCGAGGAGTACTTCAACAATATGGCACTGGAGGGTCTGTCCGCGCAGGAGCGCATGGATGGCATCGTCTCCCAAATCATCTCCCTCCTCCCCGCGCCCTTCGTCCCCGCGCCCGACGACGACGACTCCGACGACTCCGACGACGACCACTTCTCCCTCACCTCCTCCGACTCCGAGGACACCGCCGCCGACGCCGCCGCCGCCGACCGGCCCGCCGTGCAGGATGGCGACGGCCAGGACCACATCAGCCGCCTCCCGGACGACCTGCTCTCCAACATCATCTCCCGCCTCCCCACCAAGGAAGCCGCGCGCACCACGGTGCTCTCCACCCGCTGGCGCTGCGTGTGGGCGGCGACCCCGCTCCTCGTCGACGACGCCCACCTCAGGGCCGCCGACGGGCCCCGCCATTTCCACGCCGTGCGCGCCGTCTCGCGCTGCGTGGCCGCTCACCCGGGCCCCGTCCGTGCCGTGCGCTTCACCCGCACCTCCTTCTACCGGCAGGAGTACGCGCTCGAGCGCCTGATCGCCAGCCTCGCCGCCAAGAAGATCCAGGACCTCATCCTCTTCAACCGCCCCTGGCCGCTCGACATGCCGCTCCCCGACAGCATCCTCGGCTGTGCCTCCCTCACCCGCCTCTACATCGGCGTCTGGCGCTGGCGCTTCCCGGACACCACCGCCCTCCGGCCAGCCTTCCCCAACCTCGAAGAGCTCGGCCTTTTCCACTCCATCATCGAGGACAGGGAAGTCGACGCCTTGCTCGCGCACTGCCCCAAGCTGAAAATCCTCTCCTTTGCCATCGCGTACATTAGCAGTTCAATCCTCCGCATCAAGTCCAGCAGCCTCCGCGCCGTGATGGAATGGGGATGCAGCTTCGATGAAATCATTGTCGAGGATGCCCCCTGCCTGGAGCGCCTGCTCCTCCAAAGCATTTTCGACCGGAGGCCCGTCAAGATTGCCCACGCCCCTAGGCTGGAGGTGCTCGGCTACTTGGACCTTCAACTCCACGCTCTCGAGATTGGTGGTGTTGTCATCAGGGTAACTGCTTCTTGTAACTTCTGTCATCTGCACTTAGCATTCATTACGTGTCTGTGCAACCAAACGAATTTCTCATTTTTTTTATAATTTGCCTCAATGGCAGGCTGGGATGAATGTGAGAGCTAGCGCCATACTGCCAAGTTTGAAGATATTAGCTGTCAAGGTGCGACTTTCGCACAACATGGAGGTCAAGATGCTGCACACCCTGCTCAGATGCTTTCCTCGCCTCGAGACACTTCACATCATGGTACGGCATATCGATATATGTTCATCTCTGCACTTGTTTATCGATTGCCATTCAAGACGATAATATGGATGTCAGCTTATTCAAGTGCTAGTTGCCCATCGCTATATATTACAGATTGAGACTGTAGATATTCATTCTAGCACTTTTTATCTTCCCTATACTTGTTTATCGATGACTAGAACAATGCCCGTGCGTTGCAACAGGATATAAATCTTCTAGTCCGTCGGCTTGTGATTTACTAATAATGCGATTGTGTAAATAAATGATCATCAAATTCTGCCCATGAATTATCTTATATTTTGATCCGAAGTTTGGTAAGTAAATTAAAGTGGAACTGGTTCAGAAGGTTAGTAAATTAAGTTGATCTATTATCATACAAGGAAGGTTGGACGAAGGGGTGGTGGGAAGAAAAGTGAAATGGGAATCTTACGTTCTTTTTAAGTAGTATATATAGATATATACTCCCTCCGTCCCATAATACAAAAGTATTTTTCACACTAGTGTAGTGTAAAAAACGCTCTTATATTATGGGACGGAGGGAGTAGATATATAGATGAATAGATAGATAGATAGATATAGATATAGGTAGATATGGCATATTGATATCTTCCCTATACTTGTTTATCGATGGTGATTCAAGATGATAATATGAATACTAGCTTATTCCAGTACTAGTTCATTGCTATATGATCCAGATTGATATTGTAGATATCTGTTCTTTGCACTTGTAATTGTATTTTGGTGTAATTCGAAGTTTGATATGCTAAACGCTGACATTGTTTCTTTTTGCTCAATTTCAGTCCATTCAATCCACTTCACCTGATGGTGTACATTCTGCTGAGTTCTGGGAGTCTCAGAGCTCTTGCGATTGCCTCGAATCACATCTGAAGACGCTCGTCCTCCACGGATTCCAGGGCCTGAACTGTGAGTTGTTGTTCCTCGGTTACATCTTGAAGAATGGGAAGGTGCTTAAGACGCTGGGAATGGTTTATAGAGACAGTGATGACGTGGTATCGGAGGCAGGCCGGATGTCATGTTCTGTTGGCGAGGGCGATGCGCCATCAGGTGGAAGTAGTGGCAGTGATGATGTGGTAGTGGAGGGAGGCCCTGTCTCAGGTTCTGCTGGTGAGGGCAATGTGTCATCAGGTGGAAGCACTGGCAGCCATGATGTGGTGATGGAGGGAGGTCCCGTGTCAGGTTCCGTTAGTGAGGGCGATGCGCCATCAGGCGGAGGCACTGGCAGTGATGTTATTTACGTTTGCCCGGCCTCCCCTAGCTGGAGCTTTCAGAACGCCATTGACTTGTCAGTGGAGGATCCCTTCTGTGTGTTGAGGCGTGCCAGGGCCTGGAGGGCTTCTCGAGCTGAGGCATGAGTAGTTTTTGTTTTTCATGCTGGTGGTATTTCGCATCTGACATGTTTACTTTGAGCTGCTAAGGGTTTGGTTGTTTACTTATTAGTTCTGCACTTCTGCATAATTTTGCGGTGAACTGAGAAGGTAGAATGAGGCCGTGATGGTCTGGAAGCTAGTTTTACTAGTATGTTGCACTCCTTTTTGAGTTCTCTACCGGGAAGACTAATGTGATTCTGAGATCTGGAAGTACCCTGGCTGAAAATTGTTTTGGCCTTTTGTCTTGTAAACGTACCCTACTATCAGATGCACAATCTATGTCTACTGATGTTGTTTCACGTGTGTGCTTTTGCTGCTAAGCTGATAAATTAGTACTCCACCCGTAAAGAAATATAAGAGTGATCGTGATCAGATCACTTAAATAACACTCTTATAACACTCTTATATTTCTTTATGGAGGGAGTAACATAGTTTCTGGTATGCAGATACAGGCGGAGCCGTTTTGTTGTTGAACCGATAGCAGCTATGGCGGAAAAATCCACACATTTCAGGCTGCGTTCAGAATTTGTAGTTCCCATTGTTTTCCGAAATTATGCTTGTGTTGACAGTTGTAACAACGATATGGTGTGGCTACCTGTTTCCAATTTTACTCCGTCGCTACAAAAAAAAAGGTTGCCCAACATTTTAAGCAGACCTAGAGTGTTGCGAGGTGCTGCCACTTTTGTGTGGAAACCAATAGCTATGGAGTACCTACTGGAGCTCAGAGCAACTACTGATGTAGCAACAGCCCATCAGCATGTACCACCTGAGCAGAATTAGGGTGTCAAGCCTGGCTTTGAGCAGGCTATGACTGTGTGGCTCGACAGAGGACCCTCATGTATTGAGGAACTCTTGTCGTCGTATTGTAACCCTATCCCTTTGGAATAAACTACTATTGATTTTGGAAAAAAATAAGATAGGGTGTCAACCCTCGCAACAGAAAAAAAAAGGTGTAAGGAACCCGTAATACCGATTACAGATCAAAACCAGCCGTCACTTGTAAAGATCTAGCTCTCTCACTCACGAATCACCTGGAATGGAATTTCACGATTACAACGAGTGGAAGGAATTCAAATCCAGTCCGAAGCCTTTCTTCCTACCCAACTAATGAACAAGCACACGTACTGGTTATATATATATATATATATATATATATATGCAGGCGTCAGCTGTTACACCTGATTAACGGGTCTAGTTTGGGCTTGCAAGCCACTGAGGGAGGCAGCGATGACGAGTGGGCGGTGCTTCAGGCCCACGAGTTGAATTTGACATTTTCAGCTTGTTTGTTCTCTTGTTTTCGTCAGTAGAGGTGCTGACATCCCCCCGTTCTTGAGTAGTTGCATGCCCCCAAGCTAACGCATGTGGAAATGTTTGCTTGAGGGAATCCATGACTTCCCAAGTTGACCCTTGAGGTGATGCATGATGCATCACTCCATTCAACAAGTATTTGGGCCACGGTAGGATTGCCAGCTCGCCGAATTCGCCGTTGCAGGATCCTGACAGGAACTTGAAATGGTGAAACGAAAGAGGGCACTTCTTTTTGTAACGCCATTGACTTGTCAGTGGAGGATCCCTTCTGTGTGTTGAGGCATGACAGGTGCTGGATTGCTTCTCGGGTTATGGCATGAGAGGTTTTTATTTTTGATAATGGTACTGATGCTGGTGGTGTTTCACATCGACATGTTTACTTTGAGCTGCTAAGTGTGTGGTACTAGTTTACTTGGTAGTTCTGCATAATTTTGTGGTGAACTGAGAAGGCAAACTGAGCCCATGAAGGTCTGGAAGCTAGTTTTACTAGCATGTTGCACTCTTTCTTGAGTTCTCTACTGGGGAGACTGAGATGTGGAAGTACCCTGGCTGAATATTGTTTTTCGCCTTTTTGGCTTGTAAAAGCACCTATCATATCAGATGCACCTAATATGATTCTGAGATGTGGAATGCAATGCATTTTACTGATCCTTGAATACGGGGCAGTATTATTCAGCTGCGTGACAGACAATAAACATGAGGTATTTCTGTTTGTTGATTTGGAAGCTATATATGGTGGAAAACTCGACGCATTTTCATGCCGGGTTCAGAATTTGCAGTTGCTCCTTGTGATCGCCAAAATTATGCTTGCATTCACAGTTGTAAGTAGGAGTAACAAAGATATGGTGTGCTTGCCTGTTCTAAAATTTTGTTTTGCTGTTAAAGGCACTATAGTATACTGCCTCCGATCCAAAATAAGTGTCGTCGTTTTAGTTCATAAATACCCAACATTGTGTGTCGAAACCAATAGCTATGGAGTATGGAGTACGTACTGGAGCTCACAGTAACTACTGATGTAGCAATTCCCCATCTGCACGTATCACCTGAAGCAGAATTAGGGTGTAAAGAACCCATTACAGATCAAAACCAATCGTCAATGGAAGCAAGTATCTGCTGCCGTGGCCGAGACAAAGGCAAGTGCATCAGGATATGGAAGCACGTATTGATTGAATGACTAATCCAGTGGTCTTTCTTGAGTTCTCTATTGGGGAAGACAAATGTGATTCTGAGATGTGGAAGTACGCTGGCTGAAAATTGTTTTGGCCTTTTTGACTAGTAAAAGTACCCTACTATCAGATGCAAAATTGTTATTTCACGTCTGTGCTTTCGCTGACACCCTGATGTTATTTCACGTCTGTGGGCTTGTGCTGGGGGCTCGTCGCGCCTTTAGAGGCACCTCCTCATCTCCGGAGGCCCCCTTCCCTTGCGAAGCTCGTTCCTCCCAGCTGGGGGAGGCAAGTCTTCGTGCGGCTGGGAAGTCACACAATCATCTTCGGTCACCGTCTGCCCCGTTGCCGTCTCAACATGGCGGGCCATCTCCTCACGCCCCTCAGGGCTCGACAGGGGCGCATGGGTCTCCTCAGCGGGCTCCTCTGGTGAGGGCTCGGTGGACGTCGTGGCCCCTAACTGCATCTTCTTCTCCTTTTGGAGGGACCTGCATGGCATGGGGGCTCAGCTCCCGGTTTCAAGAGGTAGGAAACAAAGATCACGAAGCAGAAAGTAAGATGCGGGTACTTACTCGCCAGGTGAAGGCGAGAGACTCCTCTTCACATTCAGATGGGGGCGGCTGTCGCTGTCGCTCCCTCCGGAGGGCTCAGCGCGAGGCTTGCCGACGTATCCTCCCGCCGGGGAGGAGTGGGTCTCCTCCGCGCGAGGCTTGCCGGCGTCTCCTCCCGGCTGGGCCAAGCGTGTCTCCTCCGAGCGAGGCTCGCTAGCCTCGACGCTGGTGCTTCCTTCCTTGCCAGGCTAGCAGCACACAGCAGATTGAAATGTTAGTACAACTGATATATATAGGGGGAGTGCTTCGGTACAACCCTCTAAAACGTATAGTGGGTAGTATGGTAATTTCACATTAGGTATAGGAATACCCACCTGACACCGTACGTCGCGCGTATGCCCGCCCGCGTATGCCGCACCCGTTACTGTACGCCCGCCCGCCCGCGTACCCGCACCCGTTGCCGTACGCCCTCACGTCTCGACGTTGGCGTGGACAGTTGTTGGAGGAAAAAAAAAGACACGGTAGCCGCCGACGCCCGCCGTCGAAACCCTGAACCCTAACGCATCCACGCCGTCTCCACGTTGGCCCCCATCTGCACGAAGTCGCCGTCGCCCGAGTCGCGGCCCAAACAGGCCGCCGCGCGTGCCCCGGCGCCTTTACCGTTGCCGGCGCGCGTGCCCGCCGCCGCATTCCATTCCCGTCGCCCAGATGGCCGCCCACCCGCGATCTACGTCGCCGCCTCCCTCCGCGCACTACGCCTACTACGACCAGCCATCGTCCTCACGCCGTCGACACCTGCCTCCGCCGGCCAGCAACGTCACGTCGTCATCACGTTCGTCATCGGAGGAAATGGATCCGGCTGAAATCCTCGCCGCCGTGCAAGAGGTTGGTTTGAGACATTGTTGTGCTTGATAAGATAGTTGTTTTAGGGATGATGTTACACGGCGTTTGATTCATCGTACACTTTTTTAACTATATATAGTTAGAGGAGGAGGGGGATTATGATGGCGATGATTACGGCGAGGACAACGAAACCTCGTCACGGAATATGGATGAACCTCGTGAGGAGAACTACATGAGTTTGGATGAATCTTATAGTGGCAATGTAAGTGTGATCAATGTTGATAAAACAATAAATATGAGGGGGTAAATATGATAGACCGCACGAAAAATTTAATATTTTTTGCATGATGCAGCGACATGGCGATGATGATGATGATATGGATATAGATGATTCATTTGCTGAAAGTGCACTCCGGGTATGTTATTAATAAAATCAGAGAAGAAATGACATAATAACCATATGAGCGCTTACATGTTTTTTTTGCAATGCGCGCAGATGGACGAGGACGGGGACTTTGTGAGGAATATTGTGGACGATGAAAGTGACAAATCGCACGTTGATGCATCTCATGATGACAGCTCCAGCAAAGTAAGTTTTGAAACTTACATCACTAAAGTACATTTTAAAATTATAACTGACTGACATAAATGGTTTAATGCATTAATTTACAGGGAGATGTAGATGGTACAAGCGGGAATGATGAGCATGTTGGTGATGATCTGTTTAATTTTGACATCGGATTTGATGAATATCAGCAAGAATCATTGGATATGCATTGGAAGGTCATGAGGAAGACGTTCAAGTCACTAGGAGATGCTTACAATTTCTATAATCAGTATGCGTACGAGCGTGGTTTCAGCGTAAGAAAGGACTCACTGAAATATTCGAAAGGTCCTGAGGCAACTAAGCGCTTGAGAAAGTATGTGTGTGCGAGAGCTGGGAAACGACAGACAAAACGTTGTACAATGGAAGGCAGGACCCGCAGGCTGAGAGGGGAGACTCGTTGCTTCTGCGATGCGCATATAACTTTGAAACTTGATAAAGAGCGTGACATTTGGTATGTCAGCAGTTCCAATGATGATCACAGTCACGTTCTAGCTAGACCGGATGAAGTCACATTTCTTCGGTCTCACAATCAGATAAAAGAATATCAGAAGGCTGAGATCTTAACCATGGCAGGTGCTGAAATCAGGAAACATATGATTTATGATCAACTCGTTGCGCGCTCCGGGTCATATGCAAATGCTGGTTTTGGGAGGAAGAAGCTTTATAACATGTGTTATAGAGAAAAAATGAAGTTGCTTGCACAAGGTGATGCAGACACTGCCATTGGGATCATGATGACCAGAAAAGAGAGAGATCCAGATTTCTTCTTTGAGCACACCGTCGATGATGAAGGAAGGCTGAAAAACATATTCTGGTGTGATTCTCAATCACGTCGAGACTATGTTGACTACGGTGATGTGACAGTCTTCGACAGCACATACAGGATGAATAGGTATGGCATGCCATTTATACCTTTTGTTGGTCTGAACAACCACCGTTGCACCACGGTATTCGGTTGTGCTCTTGTGTCTAACGAGACGGAAGATACATATGTCTGGCTGCTTCAGACGTTTTTGAGGGCTCACTGTCAGAAGAGGCCCAGGTCAGTAATTACTGATGGAGATGCAGCTATGATTAAGGCCATAAGAAAGGTACTTTCGGAGGTTTGGCATCGTCTTTGCTCGTGGCATATTGAGAAGAACATGCAGAAACACCTTCATCATAAGTCTCTAAAGGAGTTCAGGTCTCTACTTTATTATGCCACTTCAAAAAAGGTATTTGAGGAGAGATGGGCAGCGTTTACCGCCAAATGGCAGTCGGAGAAAACAAAGACATGGTTACGTAGGATGTACAAGAAGAAAAGGCTTTAGGCTGCATCATATCTGTCAGGTGGGTTTTTCTTAGGTACGCGAAGTAACCAGCGAAGTGAGAGTCTGAATTCATGCCTTCACTTGCATCTAGACTCCGGTATGACTATTGTTGATATGATTGTGCACTATGAGAACTGCATAGTTCGTCTCCGTGAGAATGAGGCGCATGACGATTGCACAAACTCACATACAGTTCCAGTACCAGTATTGGATGAGTGTAAAGATATTGAGAAATCAGCTGCCCGTGAGTTCACTGCGACAAACTTTTATATCTTGCAGGAAGATATGAAGAAGGCACGGGAGCTAGAGGTCCTTGAGAGACTGAGAGGAGCAGACACTCACAGATTCATACTGACATGGAAGGAAAATAGAGATATCAGATTCACTGTGGACTACACCCCAGGTAACTTAGAAGAAACTGTGAAGTGCAGTTGCAGAAGCATGTATTGTTGGAAATATGCCCTAGAGGCAATAATAAATTAGTTATTATTATATTTCCTTGTTCATGATAATCGTTTATTATCCATGCTATAATTGTATTGATAGGAAACTCAGATACATGTGTGGATACATAGACAACACCATGTCCCTAGTAAGCCTCTAGTTGACTAGCTCGTTGATCAATAGATGGTTACGGTTTCCTAACCATGGACATTGGATGTCGTTGATAACGGGATCACATCATTAGGAGAATGATGTGATGGACAAGACCTAATCCTAAGCCTAGCACAAAGATCGTATAGTTCGTATGCTAAAGCTTTTCTAATGTCAAGTATCATTTCCTTAGACCATGAGATTGTGCAACTCCCGGATACCGTAGGAATGCTTTGGGTGTATCAAACGTCACAACGTAACTGGGTGACTATAAAGGTGCATTACAGGTATCTCCGAAAGTGTCTGTTGGGTTGGCACGAATCGAGACTGGGATTTGTCACTCCGTGTAAGCGGAGAGGTATCTCTGGACCCACTCGGTAGGACATCATCATATGCGCAATGTGACCAAAGAGTTGATCACGGGATGATGTGTTACGGAACGAGTAAAGAGACTTGCCGGTAATGAGATTGAACAAGGTATCGGGATACCGATGATCGAATCTCGGGCAAGTAACATACCGATAGACAAAGGGAATTGTATATGGGATTGATTGAGTCCTTGACATCGTGGTTCATCCGATGAGATCATCATGGAACATGTGGGAGCCATCATGGGTATCCAGATCCCACTGTTGGTTATTGACCGGAGAACGTCTCGGTCATGTCTGCATGTCTCCCGAACCCGTAGGGTCTACACACTTAAGGTTCGGTGACACTAGGGTTGTAGAGATATTAGTATGCGGTAACCTGAAAGTTGTTCGGAGTCCCGGATGAGATCCCGAACGTCACGAGGAGTTCCGGAATGGTCCGGAGGTAAAGAATTATATATAGGAAGTGTTATTTCGGCCATCGGGACAAGTTTCGGGGTCACCGGTATTGTACCGGGACCACCGGAAGGGTCCCGGGGGTCCACCGGGTGGGGCCACCTGCCCCGGAGGGCCACATCGGCTGTAGGGGGTGCTCCTTGGCCTACATGGGCCAAGGTCACCAGCCCCAAGAGGCCCATGCGCCAAGAGAAGAGAAAAAGGGGAGAGTCCTAAAGGGGGAAGGCACCTCCGAGGTGCCTTGGGGAGGATGGACTCCTCCCCACCCTTGGCCGCACCCTTCCTTGGAGGAAGGGGCAAGGCTGCGCCCTCCCCCTCTCCCTTGGCCCTATATATAGTGGGGAAAAGGAGGAGCAAACCAATCTAAGGCCTGGCGCCTCCCTCTCCCTCCCGTGACACATCTACCTCCTCCCGCAGCGCTTAGCGAAGCCCTGTTGGAATCCCGCTACTTCCACCACGCCGTCGTGCTGCTGGATCTCCATCAACCTCTCCCTCTCTCCTTGCTGGATCAAGGCATGGGAGACGTCACCGGGCTGTACGTGTGTTGAACGCGGAGGTGCCGTGCGTTCGGCACTTGATCATCGGTGATTTGAATCACGACGAGTACGACTTCATCAACCCCGTTCACTTGAACGCTTCCGCTTAGCGATCTATAAGGGTATGTAGATGCACTCTCCTTCCCCTTGTTGCTGGTCTCTCCATAGATAGATCTTGGTGACGCGTAGGAAAATTTTGAATTTCTGCTACGTTCCCCAACAGTGGCATCATGAGCTAGGTCTATTGCGTAGATTCTATGCACGAGTAGAACACAAAGTAGTTGTGGGCGTTGATTTTGTTCAATATGCTTGTCGTTACTAGTCTTATCTTGATTCGGCGGCATCGTGGGATGAAGCGGCCCGGACCAACCTTACACGTATTCTTACGTGAGACCGGTTCCACCGACAAACATGCACTAGTTGCATAAGGTGGCTAGCGGGTGTCTGTCTCTCCTACTTTAGTCGGGTCGGATTCGATGAAAAGGGTCCTTATGAAGGGTAAATAGCAATTGGCATATCACGTTGTGGTTTTGCGTAGGTAAGAAACGTTCTTGCTAGAAACCCATAGCAGCCACGTAAAACATGCAAACAACAATTAGAGGACATCTAACTTGTTTTTGCAGGGTATGCTATGTGATGTGATATGGCCAAAAGGATGTGATGAATGATATATGTAATGTATGAGATTGATCATGTTCTTGTAATAGATGATCATGGAGCCCCAAGATGGAGATCAAAGGAGCTATATGATATTGGCCATATCATGTCACTATTATTTGATTGCATGTGATGTTTATCATGTTTATACATCTTATTTGCTTAGAACGACGGTAGTAAATAAGATGATCCCTCATTAAAATTTCAAGAAGTGTTCTCCCCTAACTGTGCATCATTGCTACAGTTCGTCGTTTCGAAGCACCACGTGTTAATCGGGTGTGATAGATCCTTACGTTCACATACAACGGGTGTAAGACAGTTTTACACAGCAAAAACACTTAGGGTTAACTTGACGAGCCTAGCATGTGAAGACATGGCCTCGGAACAGAGAGACCGAAAGGTCGAACACGAGTCGTATGGAAGATACGATCAACATGAAGATGTTCACCGGTGATGACTAGTCCGTCTCACGTGTAATCGGACATGGCCTAGTCAACTCGGATCGTGTAACACTTAGATGACTAGAGGGATGTCTAATCTGAGTGGGAGTTCATAAGATGAACTTAATTATTCTGAACATAGTCAAAAGGATTTTTGCAAATTATGTCGAAGCTCGCGCTTTAGTTCCACTGTTTAGATATGTTCCTAGAGAAAATATAGTTGAAAGTTGATAGTAGCGATTATGCGGACAGTAGAAAGCTTATGTCCTTAATGCACCGCTCAGTGTGCTGAACCCCAAACGTCGTCTGTGGATGTTGCGAACATCGGACATACACGTTTTGATAACTACGTGATAGTTCAGTTAAATGGCTTAAGTAGAGGCACCAAAGACGTTTTTCGAAACATCGCGGAACATATGAGATGTTTCGAGGGCTGAAATTAGGATTTCAGAATCGTGACCTCCGACGATTTTCTTAGCCTGCAAACTCAGGGAGAAAAGCTCAATCGTTGAGCTTGTGCTCAGATTGTCTGAGTGCAACAATCACTTGAATCGAGTGGGAGTTGATCTTCCAGATGAGATAGTGATGTTTCCCCAAAGTCATTGCCACCAAGCTGCTAGAGCTTCGTGATGAACTATAACATATCAAGGATAGAGATGATGATCCTTGAGGTATTCGCGTTGTTTGACATCGCGAAAGTAGAAATCAAGAAGGAGCATCAATTGTTGATGGTTGGTGAAACCACTAGTTTCAAGAAGGGCAAGGGCAAGAAGGGATGCTTCATGAAACGGCAAATCAGCTGCTGCTCTAGTGAAGAAACCCAAGGTTGAACCCAAACCTGAGACTAAGTGCTTCTGTAATAAGGGAATAGCCACTGGAGCAGAATTACCCTAGATACTTGGTAGATGAGAAGGCTGGCAAGGTCGATAGAAGTATATTGGATATACATTATGTTAATGTGTACTTTACTAGTACTCCTAGTAGCACCAGGGTATTAAGATACCGGTTCAGTTGCTAAGTGTTAGTAACTCGAAATAAAAGAGCTACGGAATAAACGGAGACTAGCTAAAGGTGAGCTAACGATATGTGTTGGAAGTGTTTCCAAGTTTGATGTGATCAAACATCGCACGCTCCCTCTACCATCAAGATTAGTATTAAACCTGAATAATTGTCATTTGGTGTTTGCGTTGAGCATAGACATGATTGGATTATGTCTATCGCAATACGGTTATTCATTTAAGGAGAATAATGGTTACTCTATTTATTTGAATAATACCTTCAATGGTCTTGCACCTAAAGGAATGGTTTATTGAATCTCGATCGTAGTGATACACATTTTCATGCCAAAAATATAAGATAGTAATGATAGTACCACTTACTTGTGGCACTGCCATGTAAGTCATATTGGTATAAAACGCATGAAGAAGCTCCATGTTGATGGATCTTTGGACTCACTCGTTTTTGAAAAGTTTGAGACATGCGAACCATGTCTATTGGTGTATACGCATGAAGAAACTCCATGCAGATGGATCGTTTGGACTCACTTGATTTTGAATCACTTGAGATATGCAAATCATACCACATGGGCAAGATGACTGAAAAGCCTCGTTTTCAGTAAGATGGAACAAGATAGCAACTTGTTGGAAGTAACACATTTTGATGTGTGCAGTCCAATGAGTGCTGAGGCATGCAGTGAATATCGTTATGTTCTTACTTCACAGATGATTCAAGTAGATGTTGAGAATATTTACTTGATGAAACACAAGTCTGAATTATTGAATGGTTCAAGTAATTTCAGAGTGAAGTAGAAGATCATTGTGACAAGAGGATAACATGTCTATGATATGATCATAGAGATGAATATCTGAGTTACGAGTTTTGGCACACAATTAAGACATTATGGAAATTGTTTCGCAATTAATACCACCTGGAACACCATAGTGTGATGGTGTGTCCGAACATCATAGTTGCACCCTATTGGATATGATGCGTACCATGATTTCTCTTATCGAATTACCACTATTGTTCATGGGTTAGGCATTAGAGACACCCACACTCACTTTAATAGGGCACCACGTAATTCCGTTGAGATGACACCGTATGAATT
This sequence comes from Triticum aestivum, assembly GCF_018294505.1. Taxonomy (NCBI): domain Eukaryota; kingdom Viridiplantae; phylum Streptophyta; class Magnoliopsida; order Poales; family Poaceae; genus Triticum; species Triticum aestivum. The sequence goes on from NC_057809.1 coordinate 86,380,081, forward strand.
ATGGTTTAGAGAAACCTAAGTTGTCGTTTCTTAAAAATTTGGGACTGCGACGCTTATGTGAAAAAGTTTCAGGCTGATAAGCTCGAACCCAAAGCGGATAAATGCATCTTCATAGGACACCCAAAACAGTTGGGTATACCTCCTATCTCAGATCCGAAAGCAATAAGGGATTGTTTCTAGAATCGGGTCCTTTCTCGAGGAAAAGTTTCTCTCGAAAGAATTGAGTGGGAGGATGGTGGAGACTTGATGAGGTTATTGAACCGTTACTTCAACTAGTGTATAGCAGGGCACAAAGAGTTGTTCCTGTGGCACCTACACCAATTAAAGTGGAAGCTTATGATATTGATCATGAGACTTCAGATCAAGTCACTACCAAACATCCTAGGATGACAAGGATGCGTACTACTTCAGAGTGGTACGTAATCCTGTCTTGAAAGTCATGTTGCTAGACAACAATGAGCCTACAAGCTATGGAGAAGCGATGGTGGGCCCGGATTCCGATAAATGGCTCGAGGCCATAAAATCCGAGAGAGGATCCATATATGAAAATAAAGTGTAGACTTTGGAAGAACTACTTGATGGTCGTAAGGCTGTTAGGTACATATGGATTTTAAAAGGAAGACAGACAATGATGGTAAATGTCACCATTAAGAAAGCTCGACTTGTCGTTAAGATGTTTTCTGACAAGTTCAAGGAGTTGACTACGGTGAGATTTTCTCACTCATAGCGATGCTAAGAGTCTGTTAGAATTATGTTAGCGATCACTGCATTATTTATGAAATCTTGCAGATAGGATGTCAAAACATAGTTTCCTCGACTATTTTCTTGAGGAAAGGTTGTATGTGATACAACCGGAAGGTTTCGTCAATCCTGAAAGATGCTAATAAGTATGCAAAGCTCCAGCTATCCTTCTGAGGACTGGAGTAAGCATCTCGAAGTTGGAATGTATGCTTTGATGAGATGATCAAAGATTTTGGGTGTATACAAAGTTTATGAGAAACTTGTATTTCCAAAGAAGTGAGTGGGAGCACTATAGAATTTCCGATGAGTATATGTTGTTGACATATTATGGATCAGAAATGATGTAGAATTTCTGGAAAGCATATAGGGTTATTTGGAAAGTGTTTTTCAATGGAAAACCTGGATTAAGCTACTTGAACATTGAGCATCAAGATCTATAAGGATAGATCAAAACGCTTAATAGTACTTTCAAATGAGCACATACCTTGACGTGATCTTGAAGGTGTTCAAGATGGATCAGTCAAAGAAGGAGTTCTTGCCTGAGTTGTAAGGTATGAAGTTAAGACTTAAAGCTCGACCACGGCAGAATAGAGAGAAAGGACGAAGGTCGTCCCCTATGCTTAAGACATAGGCTCTACAGTATGCTATGCTGTGTACCGCACCTGAAGTGTGCCTTGCCATGAGTCAGTCAAGGGGTACAAGAGTGATCCAAGAATGGATCACAGGACAGCGGTCAAAGTTATCCTTAGTAACTAGTGGACTAAGGAATTTTCTCGATTATGGAGGTGGTAAAAGAGTTCGTCGTAAAGGGTTACGTCGATGCAAGCTTGACACCTATCCGGATAGCTCTGAGTAGAGATACCGGATACGTATAATGGAGCAACAATTTAGAATAGCTCCAAGTAGAACAGTTATTTAGAATAGCTCCAAACAGAACGTGGTAGCTACATCTAGGAGATGACATAGAGATTTGTAAAGCACACACGGATCTGAAAGGTTCAAACCCCTTGACTAAAACCTCTCTCACAAGCAACATGATCAAACCTAAAACTCATTGAGTGTTAATCACATAGTGATGTGAACTAGATTGCTGACTCTAGTAAACTCTTTGGGTGTTAGTCACATGGCGATGTGACCTGTGAGTGTTAATCACATGGCGATGTGAACTAGATTATTGACTCTAGTGCAAGTGGGAGACTGTTGGAAATATGCCCTAGAGGCAATAATAAATTAGTTATTATTATATTTCCTTGTTTATGATAATCGTTTATTATCCATGCTATAATTGTATTGATAGGAAACTCAGATACATGTGTGGATACATAGACAACACCATGTCCCTAGTAAGCCTCTAGTTGACTAGCTCGTTGATCAATAGATGGTTACGGTTTCCTAACCATGGACATTGGATGTCGTTGATAACGGGATCACATCATTAGGAGAATGATGTGATGGACAAGACCTAATCCTAAGCCTAGCACAAAGATCGTATAGTTCGTATGCTAAAGCTTTTCTACTGTCAAGTATCATTTCCTTAGACCATGAGATTGTGCAACTCCCGGATACCGTAGGAATGCTTTGGGTGTATCAAACGTCACAATGTAACTGGGTGACTATAAAGGTGCATTACAGGTATCTCCGAAAGTGTCTGTTGGGTTGGCACGAATCGAGACTGGGATTTGTCACTCCGTGTAAGCGGAGAGGTATCTCTGGGCCCACTTGGTAGGACATCATCATATGCGCAATGTGACCAAAGAGTTGATCACGTGATGATGTGTTACGGAACGAGTAAAGAGACTTGCCGGTAACGAGATTGAACAAGGTATCGGGATACCGACGATCGAATCTCGGGCAAGTAACATACCGATAGACAAAGGGAATTGTATATGGGATTGATTAAGTCCTTGACATCGTGGTTCATCCGATGAGATCATCGTGGAACATGTGGGAGCCATCATGGGTATCCAGATCCCGCTGTTGGTTATTGACCGGAGAACGTCTCGGTCATGTCTGCATGTCTCCCGAACCCGTAGGGTCTACACACTTAAGGTTCGATAATGCTAGGGTTGTAGAGATATTAGTATGCGGTAACCCGAAAGTTGTTCGGAGTCCCGGATGAGATCCCGGACGTCATGAGGAGTTCCGGAATAGTCCGGAGGTAAAGAATTATATATAGGAAGTGCTATTTCGGCCATCGGGACAAGTTTCGGGGTCACCGGTATTGTACCGGGACCACCGGAAGGGTCCCGGGGGTCCACCGGGTGGGGCCACCTGCCCCGGGGGGCCACATGGGCTGTAGGGGGTGCTCCTTGGCCTACATGGGCCAAAGGCACCAGCCCCAAGAGGCCCATGCGCCAAGAGAAGAGAAAAAGGGGAGAGTCCTAAAGGGGGAAGGCACCTCCGAGGTGCCTTGGGGAGGATGGACTCCTCCCCACCCTTGGCCGCACCCTTCCTTGGAGGAAGGGGCAAGGCTGCGCCCTCCCCCTCTCCCTTGGCCCTATATATAGTGGGGAAAAGGAGGAGCAAACCAATCTAAGGCCTGGCGCCTCCCTCTCCCTCCCGTGACACATCTACCTCCTCCCGCAGCGCTTAGCGAAGCCCTGTTGGAATCCCGCTACTTCCACCACGCCGTCGTGCTACTGGATCTCCATCAACCTCTCCCTCTCTCCTTGCTGGATCAAGGCATGGGAGACGTCACCGGGCTGTACGTGTGTTGAACGCGGAGGTGTCGTGCGTTCGGCACTTGATCATCGGTGATTTGAATCACGACGAGTACGACTTCATCAACCCCGTTCACTTGAACGCTTCCGCTTAGCGATCTACAAGGGTATGTAGATGCACTCTCCTTCCCCTCGTTGCTGGTCTCTCCATAGATAGATCTTGGTGACACGTAGGAAAATTTTGAATTTCTGCTACGTTCCCCAACATGTATCGCAAAGGACTTCCTTGCAAACATATTCTTCACGTTCTGATTCAGCTACGCTTACGTGAGATACCTAAGTGTTTAGTACTACGGAGGTTGAGCCAAGTTGCAAGGGGTGGACTTCCCGTGAAGCACACTAGCAATCTGTTTGCATGGGGATGGGAAGGTGTAGGGGACAGAGCTAGGTACAGCGAGTTGACTATCTTATCTGCTGAAGCAACTCATAAAGCATATCATAAACCATTTTTATTCGACAAGTTGAAGGCGGCTCTGAGGGACATAATAGATAATGATTACACTGAGGAGGATGAGCCTGGTGCGGAGGTACAGTTTGTGAACGACGATGCATTCGAGCCTAATCAAGATCATGGTCTTGTTCGTGATCCCGCAAAAGTTAACATCAAAGACGCACCAAAACAGAATGTTAAAGGCCGCGGTAAGGATGGTCCTGATGTCACTAAAAATGGGCGACCAAAAGCTTTTGATGAGAAAAGCAAACGTCAATGTGGACCGTGCGGTGTTACGGGTCATTATAAGTCCACGTGCCCTCAAAATCCTAAGTATGATTTTCTTATGTTATTGTATATGTTATTGTTCAAACCGAATTTATTTGTTCATTGTGAATTAACACATATCTTATTGTTATGTAGGAACTTTGCTTAACTTGTGGAGTATGGAAGATTAGTTCACCCTTTGATTGAAGACAGTTTTATTATGGATGGCTATGGAAGATCGTTCCACCCTTTCATTGAAGACAGTTTTTTAATGTTCTATACATTTGATCTTTAATAATTGTTATAATATGTTATATGAACTTATTTTACTTCGTTGATGTCAGACTATTTTGTTTTGATGACACACTATGTAATGCAAGAAGGAGTTTTACTTTGTTTATTTTGATGTGTTAATTTTTACTGTTAATTTTGTGCAAGTCGCTGTTGTTTATTTTGACGTGCTCATTTTTGCATAGTACTGCCGTCGATGTTTACTGTATATTTTCTGCATTGCACGGTCACCGTCGCTTAGAACACCGTCATTTTTAAAAAAAACACCCGACAAGTGCGCCGGCGGCACTGTCCCACAGTGGGAGCGTCGGCCGGCGGCACTGTCCCACAGTGGCAGCGTCGGCCGGCGGCACTGTCCCACAGTGGCAGCGTCGGCCGGCGGCACTGTTCCACAGGGCAGAGTCGGACGGCGGCATCAGTACAAGGCAACGAAAGGAGTTCGATAGCCTATGTGCCGTCGGGTATATAAGCCGGTCGTCGCGCCCTCCGTCGGCCGAGGTGGGACTAAACATCCCAAGTCGCCCCGCGTGGAACTTGGGCCGTCGTCGCGCAGCGTGCTACTTGGGCCGTCGTCGCGCCGTGGGCGGAAACAATGATATTGGGCCGGCCCATGCGGTCACGTGCGTCGCTGCAGGCACGGCGGCTGCGATAGCTAAGTTTTAGTCCCACCTCGCCCGACGGAGCGTGCGACGACCAGCTTATATACCCGGCGGCGCACTTGCAGTCGAGCGTCTTTGATTAGTTATGCTACCCGTCGTTCGACGCTGCCCTGTTGGACAGTGCCGTCAGTCCTTTCTGACGTCAGACTGGCCGGCGTACTTGTCGGCAATTTTTTTTTGTAGAAAAGGAAATCAAGAACGTCGGTGTTATAATAAGCGACATCGACAGTGCTTTAAAGTGCATAATAAATACATATACATTTTTTTAACATTCAGCAGTACAGGAAAACAACTTGACGACTGCACAACTATAAATATGAAGATTTCAAATGTAAAGACAACGGCATGAAGACAATATAATAATCCAAATGTCATTCTCGACTTAAATATTCAAAATAGTAGTGTCTTCTTCATCACAAGACATGATAGTCGAAATAAATGTAAACATTATTTGAGCCTATAAAATTTTCTTTTACAAAAATTTTGGCACATTTTTTTCTTCTTTGCAAGCCGGGTAACTTTGTCCTTCACATCGTTGAGCGTATTTATCTCCGAAAAAATAAGCTGCGCAATCATTAAGTCCCTCGATTTATCAATTGACCCCTGTTAGAACTTCATATTAGTACAATTCAAATAGTATTACACAATGAATTTAATTGAATATAAGCATTTGAAAAAAAACAGACCTGGGAAAAATGGCTTGTTTATTTTTCACCGTTCCAATATTGAAAGCATCGAAGAACAAATATTCCACATGAATTGCTGGTCCGTACAAACAACAGTTCATAAGTTCGTATTTGAGGTAAGATATTAAAACAATATGAAAGTATTTACTCACCCGTCTTCTTGTTGTGGGATGTTATACGTTTTGATAGGCCAGGTAGACACATCCGGAAAATTCACAGCACCGCTCGCATTCGCATCACGTATGTCATATCCAAGTTGATTTTTTTGTTCATATACATAATAGCACGAAAAGAATTTAACATAGTTCAGTTACTAAATGATAATTTCAATATGCTCATGTAAATTTATGCCGTACTAGTTCCTCAACTTTTTCTGTAATTTCACTGTCAAGTTCGGGTCCCATCAAAGAATCAAGAACCTGAAACTCTTACTTCGGGCGATGCATGACAACCGAAACCCAGTGGGTATTTCCCTTATTAAGAGGAATATAAAGCTGCATCACAACAAAAATATGATGCAATCAACATATACTATCTTATTATTTATATCCTATATATGCATACTTTAAGGCAGTTGAACTTACCTTATCTTTTTTAAAATACTCATCGGTGCATCTATTCAAGGGTCCATTCTTCTTCTCCACAACTTCGTTGTCATTTTTTCCTCCCTGGGTGTCCGGTCTAAATTCAAGTAACCAATTGACCAGTCAGGTCGGCATTATATGACGATCTTCACCAACAACTCCCAACAGATACGACGAATAAGCATTGATAACCTGAAAATAATTTAAATGATGTATAACAATTCCAATTTGCATTGAATGCTAATAGAAAACAGAACAATAACTTACATCACCGGTTATCCATTCATGGTCAAGAATCTTACAAGCCCTCTCTGCACTCGGACCTTCGTGCATGCCATCATTGAATATTTCCTTCTTTCTATGTTTTGCTGACCGCTGATAAGCACGAACAAACTTAACACTAGCTTTAATCACATCGTATTCTTCTTCAAAGACTTCTTTCTCGAATAGTTCTGCAATACATGACGGCAATATGTTAATAATTCAATGATAAGTAGTAATTTCAGCTCGAAAATAATATGATAAAACTCACTTGCTTTTGCTGAACGCTTTGCACGCTTTGTAGGTATAACGGGAATATAAGGAGACTTTATAAGGTTTGATCGTCTCCGCTTCCGTTTCCCTACACCCTTCTCCTCTACCTCATCTTCTCGAATACAATCTACCGATCCACGTGATGCGGTTTCATCTGTTCCTAAAGATGTAACGGATTTCTCATCAGATACCTCAGGAACTTCGATAGGATCTTCTTCATCACCCTTGAAACTATTGAAATATTCAGGTGTGCAATAATAAGGTGTCTTCTCTTCAGAATCATTAATATCATCTTCATCATCCTCTTGCACATTCTTTTTTCCCGGTGTTTCGAAATTCTCCACATCAGGATTATATACAAATTCCTTACGAGGTTTTCCACCATAATTTCTACTTTCACTATTTTCACCATACTCATTCTCTTCTTCTTTTTCACTATCACCGGCTTTGTAAAATACAGCGCTTTTGTTCGATTTCTCTATGACCCCCTGTGATTAAAAATTAGTTGTAATTAGTTATGTGACACATCGAAAACCATTGTGAACGGCAAAATAAAAAAACTTGTACCTGTGCGCATAGCTCCGGCATACGAAGCATATCCTTACGAATGTGCTTCATCTCAGTCAAAATCCGATCCATAATAGGGTTCTGGGTAGCTGAAGCCTCAGATGTACTCACACCTGTTCTCCTTCCAGTAATGTTAGACTTTCTCGTACTGGATTTCTTGTTCTTTTCAGCCTGTTCCATTCTTATTTTGTTTAAGCGGTACTCTTCAGTAATGGTGTCATCGATCTACAACATAAAGAATCATACAATCATATTTAATTAATAATTAATTGCAGACTTTAAATGGAAAAATAAATATTTAGCGTATTACCATTCCAACACCACGACCATTTTGGAAGTCGTACTTGTCTCTTTTCTCCGCTGCCGCTTCTGTCCAATTCCTCATCAAGGGGCTCAACAACGCTAAAGGATCATACTTTGGACCGGTGCTTGGCTGCACCTTCTCCCAATATAAATATTGCAAAACAAACACACAACCATTTAGCATGTGTTACACTATTATTACATAATACAACTATTCAATTTTAAAAATAAATCATACCTGCAGAAGTGCTAGGTTGCCACGTGGCCATTCCCTAACACGACCGGGCTGCAAGACCGTATCAATCTCCGACAAACAAAACCGCAAAGTGAATGCATTCCAGTTGAACTTTTTTATCTGTCTGACATCTTGCACTAGTGCATAATAATTCTTCGGAATGTACTCATTAGACACTGGTGCAATTATAGTCCCTCACAGGACGAGAAACGCCATCCAAACAAATTCATCGTCCGCGTTTTTATTTCTCACAATCTTCTCAATAAGATCATCAATCAATATTTTACCATTCTTCTTATTAACAAAACTAGCTGGAATTTTTTATATTGCTTTGCCTTGGTCCATACTCAAAAAACTAGAAACATCAACTCCTTCATTCTTCAAACCAAATATAGCAAACACATCATCAGGCCTCAATGAAATCAACCCTTTTTCCAGCTGCCTCTTGCACCATGAATTTTTTACTACTAGGATTGTAACCTTGAATCATAAGCGCAAGCAAATTATCACGCATCTTGACCGAAGGTATTCGTAACATGCCCTCCATCTCCGTTTCGTAAAACGTAAATCGCTGACTTGATGTTAATTTATTAACAAGAGTAACCCATTTTTCTACAGAACATGCAATCACACCATCGATGTCCATACTGCATATAAAAATATCTATATGACGTTGCACGTAGCTAATATGTTATATAATGTTGAAAATTTTAAAATATATACCTGCCCGACGGCGACTACAGCGGGCGACGGCGATCACAGCGGCTGACGGCGGCGTCTGACGGCGTGTTCACAACCGGCGCTGACGGCGAGTGGTGACATCGGCCGCTGACGACCGGCGCTGACGAAGGGTGCTGACGTCGACTATTGCTGGGTGACGACGGGCGTTGACGACCGGCACTGACAGCGGGTGGTGACGTCGACTAGTGTGGGCTGACGGCGGCGCAAAGCTGTCGGGCGAGGAACGACAGTGTGGGCGGCGGGCGACGGGGATCAGATCGAGCGCGTCGTCGGCACGTACGACGCAAAAAGGGCATGCGTGACGTGATTGGGCAACGTGCGCGTTTGTCGGGAATATTCCCTTGGATAGCGACGGCTCGTGCAGATATTGGATAGATATTTTGCTGCATCGGACCCGCGGCGATTATTAAGTGGGCGACGGCCAGTCTACAATATTGAATATGTATTTATTTATTTATTTGTATAATTTTGTCATTTAGTGTATTTTTTATAAACTTTGCACGAAAAACAAACATGTTTTGTGCCCAATTTTTTTCACGGGCCATAGTGACCATGCAGGGCACGCACGCAAAAATTTGCCGCGTTTCGAGTCCGTATGGATTTTCTACGATTTTTCGGGCCGAAAACCCCTAAAATACTGCCCGGACGTGACGCAACTTGCGTTCGTTGTCGGAATTCGTTCATTATGGCCGTGGGGTGCCCGGGTGGGGCCCCACACGCGCTGCCAAAAGTTGGGTGCATTCCGTGAAACCGCTCAGGTACTTGCTGTGGAAGGGGGTGGTTGCGGTATGGCCGGAGGGGGCCCTCGGTCGCACGTCTCCGCTTCACATACGCCAAACGTGCCCAAATTTTTATCACGGGCCACAGTGACCATGCAGGACACGCACGCAAAAATTTGCCGCGTTTCGAGTCCGTATGGATTTTCTACGATTTTCCGGGCCGAAAACCCCTAAAATACTGCCCAGACGTGACGCAAGTTGCGTTCGTTGTCGGATTTCGTTCATTTTGGCCGTGGGGTGCCCGGGTGGGGCCCCACACGCGCTGCCAAAAGTTGGGTGCATTCCGTGAAACCGCTCAAGTACTTGCTGTGGAAGGGGGTGGTTGCGGTATGGCCGGAGGGGACCCTCGGTCGCACATCTCCGCTTCGCATCCGCCAAACGTTCCCAATTTTTTTCACGGGCCACAGTGACCATGCAGGGCACGCACGCAAAAATTTGCCGCATTTCGAGCCCGTATGGATTTTCTACGATTTTCCGGGCCGAAAACCCCTAAAATACTGCCCGGACGTGACGCAACTTGCGTTCGTTGTCGGATTTCGTTCATTTTGACCGTGGGGTGCCCGGGTGGGGCCCCACACGCGCTGCCAAAAGTTGGCTGCATTCCATGAAACCGCTCAGGTACATGTTGTGGAAGGGGTGGTTGCGGTATGGCCGGAGGGGACCCTCGGTCGCACGTCTCCGCTTTGCATCCGCCAAATGTGCCCAATTTTTTTTCACGGGCCACAGTGACCATGCAGGGCACGCACGCAAAAATTTGCCGCGTTTCGAGTCCGTATGGATTTTCCATGATTTTCCGGGCCGAAAACCCCTAAAATATTGCCCGGACGTGACGCAAGTTGCGTTCGTTGTCGAATTTCGTTCATTTTGGCCGTGGGGTGCCCGGGTGGGGCCCCACACACGCTGCCAAAAGTTGGGTGCATTCCGTGAAACCGCTCAGGTACTTGCTGTGGAAGGGGGGGGGTTGCGGTATGGCCGGAGGGGACCCTCGGTCACACGTCTCCGCTTCGCTTCCACCAAACGTGCCGAATTTTTTTTCATGGGCCACAGTGACCATGCAGGGCACGCACGCAAAAATTTGCCGCATTTCGAGTCCGTACGGATTTTCTACGATTTTCTGGGCTGAAAATCCCTAAAATACTGCCCGGACATGACCCAAGTTGCGTTCATTGTCGGATTTCGTTCATTTTGACCGTGGGGTGCCCGGGTGGGGCCCCACACGCGCTGCCAAAAGTTGGGTGCATTCCGTGAAACCGCTCAAGTACTTGCTTTGGAAGGGGTGGTTGCGGTATGGCTGGAGGGGACCCTCGGTCGCACGTCTCCGCTTCGCATCCGCCAAACGTGCCCAAATTTTTTTCACGGGCCACAGTGACCATGCAGGGCACGCACGCAAAAATTTGCCACGTTTCGAGTCCGTATGGATTTTCTACGATTTTCCGGGCCGAAAACCCCTAAAATACTGCCCGGACGTGACGCAACTTGCGTTCGTTGTCGGATTTCGTTCATTTTGGCTGTGGGGTGCCCGGGTGGGGCCCCACACACGCTGCCAAAAGTTGGGTGCATTCCGTGAAACCGCTCAGGTACTTGCTGTGGAAGGGGGTGGTTGCGGTATGGCCGGAGGGGACCCTCGGTCGCACGTCTCCGCTTCGCATCCGTCAAACGTGCCCAATTTTTTTCACGGGCCACAGTGACCATGCAGGGCACGCACGCAAAAATTTGCCGCGTTTCGAGTCCGTATGGATTTTCTACGATTTTCTGGGCCGAAAACCCCTAAAATACTACCCGGACGTGACGCAACTTGCGTTCGTTGTCGGATTTCGTTCATTTTGGCCGTGGGGTGCCCGGGTGGGGCCCCACACACGCTGCCAAAAGTTGGGTGCATTCCGTGAAACCGCTCAGGTACTTGCTGTGGAAGGGGGTGGTTGCGGTATGGCCAGAGGGGACCCTCGGTCGCACGTCTCCGCTTCGCATCCGCCAAACGTGCCCAATTTTTTTTCACGGGCCACAGTGACCATGCAGGGCACACACGCAAAAATTTGCCGCATTTCGAGTCCGTATGGATTTTCTACGATTTTCCGGGACGAAAACCCCTAAAATACTGCCCGGACGTGACGCAACTTGCGTTCATTGTTGGATATCGTTCATTTTGGCTGTGGGGTGCCCGGATGGGGCCCCACACGCGCTGCCAAAAGTTGGGTGCATTCCGTGAAACCGCTCAGTTACTTGCTGTGGAAGGGGGTGGTTGCGGTATGGCCGGAGAGGACCCTCGGTCGCACGTCTCCGCTTCGCATCCGCCAAATGTGCCCAATTTTTTTTCATGGGCCACAGTGACCATGCAGGGCACGCACGCAAAAATTTGCCGCGCTTCGAGTCCGTATGAATTTTCTACGATTTTCCGGGCCGAAAACCCCTAAAATTTTGTCACGTCTCGCGTTTCCAGAAAATTCATAAATGTTAGTGAATTTAAAACTATTTCAGATAATGTTAATGAATTTAAAAATTCTCGGATTCATAAATGTTAATGGATTTAAAAATATTTCAGAAAATTTTAATTAACGAATTAAAATATCTCACCTTTTTTATTATTTTTTAATTTATTAAATTTTTTATTTCTTAATTTTCATTTTTTTCATCCACCGGGCTTTACTATATGCACATATTTTAACAACATGTGAACATTTCTAAAACACTTTATAAACATTTAGAAACACTTTTGACTTTTTATTCAGTTTTCTTTTATATTTTATGTGTTTTCATGATTTTTTTTGCTACAATTTTTAGATGATTGCATACCTTATTTTGTGCTATGTATATTCGATGGAAATTTTTTAAATATATTGTGAACATTTTTATGCATGGGTCGGAAATTTTTTAAATTTTTGTCAAAATAAGCGTTCAATATTTTGCTAATTTTTTGAACAAACTTTGAAGACAAATTAAAACAACATTCGAACAAACTTGATTGAACATAGATATATTTTACATAGTCCATTAAACACTACGGAAACGAAACGAGTTCATCCGAACATAAACGATTCATAGTTCATACTTAGAACATTTTAAAAAAAAACAACTACTCCTCCTCGTCGTCGCTACCAACAGATCGATGACCGCACCGTCACCGCCGCCGGCGTCGTCGTCGTCGTCGTCGTCGCTGACCTGGGCTAGCCGCTCCCAGTCGATGTCGTCTCCGTTCGACGACTCTGCCGCCTCCGCCTGCGGGACCACCGGCGGAATCGCCGCTGCCTGGATCGCTGCCGCCTGCTCGGCAGCCTCCCTCGCAGCCGCCGCTGCCTCTGCAGCTGCCGCTGCAGCCACCGACGCCCGCAGGGCGACGAGGTAATCCGGCGTATCGTCGGGATCGCCGTCCTCCCGAAGAACCAACTGCTCCGGCGGCAGTTCCACCTCCGGCGGGGCGGGGGGATCGGCGGTCGCCGGCGCAGGTGGTGGAGGGGCCCGACGGCCGCGTGCTTCTGGACGGGGGTGCGGGACGAGGTCTGCCGTGCCGCCGGACTCCGCGAGCCGGCACGCGCGAATGACGGCGGCGTAGTCTTTGCCGTCCCAGAACGTGTGACGACCGGCGATGTTGTTGCGGGCGCCGGTCCGCTTCTCCTCCGCGATGGCGCCGGGCCCGCGCCTCGGGTAGCCGTCCTTGTCGAGCTTCCAGTCGTGCGGCAGACGGCAACCCGGCGGCACGAGGAGCCCAAACCGGTACAGCTCCTCTGTCTCCGGCGTGCTCAGGCTTGACGGCCACGCGCTCGGTCCGTCGCCGCCGCCGGTGCCGGAGCTGCTAAAAGGCAAAATGTCGCACATGCACAAGAAAAAATGGTCTATACGACCCTCCAAGACTAAGGCTATTACCAGCATTTCCGACGTGCGGATCATATGGACCATCATCTTGAGCCCGCTGCTGCTCCTGTCTACAACTTGGAAGAGGCAGATGTCTCCGGCCTTCATCCCGGCATCTTCGATCAATTTCTTCCAGTCTTCTCGATATATAGTAGGCCACGTCCCATGGGAATATTTCGTGAAGACCAGCTTTGTGTCCATCTTCATACCTTCCAGCAAAACTTTGAGAGGTATTATTTGGTTGCCCTCTTGTTGGCGCGGGAGACACCTCGAAACATATGCCTTGCAAAAATACTGTTCAGAAAAGAGCGCGCCAGGATGGAGATCGGGTATCAGGCCGACGATTAATTCAGGAAAAAATTGTTCTAAATTTGCGAGCTTTATACATATTGCGCATGGTATCTGAAGTTATGAACTCACCAGGTTTGGATTCAGTATATCATTTTTCGTCATCTTCTGCACAAACACGGGTAATTCGTGCCCTATCTTAGAGATCTTGTACATCACCATCTCCTCTTGTGGCGTATTTAGTTTCTCCCTTTTGGATAGTAGGTAAGAGCCGCAGTGGCAGCCGACGCCGCCCATCTTCATCGCGCCGCAGTTGCAGACGTAGCCGTCGCCGCCTGCATATCAATTCTCACATAAAATTGCAATGTATGTTATGTAATAGTTGCACAAATAATAATAATTAATATAAGAGAAAAAAACGCATGTTTTGCAAATGTGGGTGTAAATTTAGCTCTAGCAGTACGTATATGATCATATGATTAGCACGTTGAATTCAGATCATTAGCGCACAACGTTCAGACTTGAAGAAAATGGCTTGAAAATAGCATTATGTTCTATTCTTTCTTTCTATTTATTTTTATCTAGACAAATACATCTAAACTGGGATAAAGATCAGATCTCTATTAGTAAACACATGTAACTACAATTGCTACTAAATAATGCATTAGGGCGTTACCCAATCAGACCATATTAATAATAGAGAAACGATCTATTGGTGCCATGGAAGATGGCGCTTGCTTGCGGCAAGCCGGCCATTGCAGCATCACCGTTTACTCAAATTTGGACACAGAGGAGATAGAACGATCACAACCAACAGTGCTTCCTGAAGGCGGCAGATGACAACAAGCGGGCGGTGGCAGCGATATTGGGAATTTTATAACAAATCATGTGATCTAGTTGTTGATATATGTAGTTCTGCAATTACACCTTCTATAGTAAATATATATCTGTTGTTCTATAATAATAAAAAATTCATATCTATTAATTTGAGTCGGTGTTACGTTGCATTTCGTTTGCATTGCCATCATGTTCACATGGCAGCGAGCTTGAAACAACTGGCTTAAAAAAATTATGAATTGATTCAGTCCTCTTTCTCTTTGTGTCTAGACAAATACAATCAGGCGTTTATTGAACGAACGTCCAGGCAATATCCATCTAGCAGGATAGAGTTTGCATCATCTGATTTTGGCTAGCGCGACGTGAATGCGTGATTACGAACACATATTGCCAGCACACCATTGGCAAATACGCCTGCACACCATAGCACACGCCCTAGTAGATTCCTTTGACAATTAGACTAATTAGAATTTACTAGTTAGTTGTGAAATTTTGCGGTTCCACAATTCCACCGATGCAATTTGAAGGCATAAATAAACTAATCTAATGCTGAAAGTAAACTAACCCCTTTTTCTTTCGGTTTGGTCGCTCCATGTGGCCAGCCGGCTGGCAGCGCGCTCGTGGTCATGGATCGGCATCACTACGGTTGCCTGTCCCCTTCCCTCCTCAACGAAGAGATTCGACTGATTGCCATCATATTTTTTATATACGTGCATGTACTTCCAGTCCGGCCAAAATTCAATGTGCTTGTACGTGCGCCGTTGGTACTGCATCGGCCACCTAGCATGGCCTTGTGCGTACGAGTGTTCTCCAAGCAGACCAAACGATCTACTCCATGAACCACTTAAGACGTGCGCTACTCGTCGGAAATTAATAATAGGCATACGAGGACACGACCTAGAAGCTTGGAAGATCACTGGAAACTAATCACTGCCCTCGTCTCATCCAACGTTAACATCTACTGCGATCAGAGCGGAGTATGTTCAATACGCCGCCCCTTGCAGCAGTATTGCATTCATCAGACTGGACAAATATTTAAGGATAGGCCATAAGACGAGCGCATACCTTTTTCCCTTGGTGGTGAGCTTGATTGAGTCATGACCGAGACAGGAGATGGGAGACTCGCAGGTGACGCCTGCTGGAAGAAGAAGCACCTGAGAGAACCTACGTGAATCAAACAGAATCGGCTAATAAGCAGGAGATATAATAGAATTGGTTTGTGAGATAACAGTCAGAGCAAAAGTAGAAGGCAATTTCATCTGGATATAGACGGCAACGTCAACTGCGCTCCGTTCGGTTTAGAACGTTCGGGGAGGGGAGGAATCAGACCGAACGTTTCGTTCTTTTTTTTTTTCACGAGAGAGGACCGAACGAACGATTTCGTTCGTTACGGTCTACCCCCTCCCGAACGCCTGTCTCCCTCCGCTCGCCTTCAGCGGGCCAGCTCAATGACTCCAACAGACCAGCCCAAAAACTTCATTAAATTGAATAATTAAGAAAAACAAAGAGTTATATTTTCTGTAGGCCCAAAAACTGGTACTACCAACAAATAGACAGAAATGGGAAAAAGGCCTAAAAATGCGCTGGACCAAGAAATCCTTCCTTGAAAAAAAATCTAGAAAATCCATAGTACGCGACAAAAAGTTGCCATGCTCTAATGAACAAAACTAGCATATAATTATGAAAAAGGGTATATTAAAAAAATTACATGATTTGCCATGATGTTCGTACAAACTTCATTACAATTGGGTGTGGAAAAAGTTTGCTATGATATTATGGAGAAACAAAAAAAATGGAAATATCAGATAGAACAAAAAAGATTTCTACAAAAATTGTCATTGGGGATGTATAAAAATCTGAGCAATGCCATATCAATGGATCAAAATTTCTTAACTTTGCCATCTTTCAATATACAAATGTAAAAAAGCAGGAAATTTTTACATGGCAAGTTAAACTAAAATTTGCCATGTGAATAGAAGTATTTTTGCCATGGCAAAAATGGAGCAAAATTTTCCATGGCAAAAAATGGATTAAATTTTGCCATGGCAAAAATGGATTAAAGATTGCCATGGGAATACAAATATATATACCATGCTACATAGTAAAAATTTGTCATGTTCCGGAAAATGTAAATTTTCCATCATATTTAAATTAAAATTGCCATGCTCTTTACAATAAATTTGCCATGGAAAAATAAACTAAAATTTGTCATGTCATTAAAAGTACGCTGTGGCAAAAAAATGAAGTAAATTTTGCCATGGCAAAAATGGTGTAATTTTGTCATGGAAATAAATTAAAAATTGCCATGGCTACACAAGTATATTTGCCATGCTACATATTAAAAAAATTAATGTGTGCAAATGTAAATATATATAAATGAGATATATATAACATAAGATCATCTGCCTAACATATTAAAAAATGGAAGTGAGTCTTTTTTCCCCCGGCCCTCGCGTCGTCCTCCCCAGGGCGACTCGGGGGCGACTAGGGTTTCCCCACGCCGCCACCCCCTCAATCCCAGCCCCTCCTCGCCGCCACCTGAGGGGATCGACAGGCAAGCCTGCTGGGTCGTCGATGAAGGTGGCGGCGAGGTGTTGCGTTGCTTCGTGCCCCCGCGAAGGACCCGGAAGCCGGGGCGGCGGCCCCGGACGGCGAGGCGGCGCTGCCTCCGCGACTGGCTGCGCGCGCAGGAAGAGGTGGCCGGCATCCTCGGCTGCCCGGGCAGCAAGGATACGGCGGGCGGTCACGGCGCGGAGTTCCTCAGCCCCAGATCTGAAGGTCAGGCGCCCTCCTCCCCTGCTCTCTCCTCCCCGCCGGTCGTACCCTTCTGCGACTCTAGTCGCCAGATCCGGTGCTGGTGGGGTGCGGGTGCTCAGGTTCGAGCCCGGGGGAAACCCTTGGCCGGTCCTCCGGTCACGACGGCGACGGCGTGTGTGCGCGCCGTGCCTCTTCACCCCCGTCCCAGACCCCGGGTGAAAACCCAAAACCCGTCTCGGGTTGGCCGGCGGCGGCGCCTAGTGCGTCGCGTCCTTGTTGGAGGCGCCGTGTTGGGTGTCTGGTTCTTCGGGAGAGGGATGAGGTGGTTGGTGGGCGTTCGGCGGCTGCGAGGCCAAGTTTGCGTTTTTCTGTGGAGGGTGCTCGTTCCTGCAAGAGTCCTTCTTGCGGCCATGGAACGGGACCTGGTGCTCCCCTGCTCCACCTCTTGGCCTCGGCAGCTTTCTTCTTCGGCGACCTCCCGACGGCTATCCTTCTGCTCTTGGTTGTTCAGGAGAGGTGGTAGTGCAGCTGTGGTGTGTGCCTGCGGCGTGGCGAGGGCTGTGCAACTTGTCTGTGATGGGGATCCGGCTGGCGTCTACTCTAGTTCTCGGGTGAGCGCCAACGATCTGACGGTGCGGTGCCTTCGAGCCTAGGCGAGAGGAAAGGGTTCCTCTTCCGCGTTGGGAGCGATGTTCTTCCCTTGCCCTTGGGTTCAGACAGTTCACACCTTTCGCTGGCCTTCGGCTGATCATCGAGGCTTCTCTGCTGCTCCTCTCTCTGTTGCCTATGTGCAGTAGGTTTCGACACTACTAGCAGGGCTCTCCATGTATTTTCTTTCTGATCTAGTGTGTGTTGCATTGTTAGCTGTTCACTAAGCTCCATTGTATCTTTCGGTCGCTATCGCTTTGGTGGCCTTGTGTAATCCTGGCCGGTTGATGGCTTCGTTAATTCAAAGCCGGATTCCCCTTGAGCCTTCGTTCTAAAAAAAACATATTAAAAAATTAAAAATTGGAAACATGGAGGAGATCGTGCGAGGCGTGGGGCTGGCGACTTCTTTCGATGGAAGGGGAGGGAACGAGCGAACGAAACGACGTACGTTGGTATTGGTCTGAAGGCACACATGGCAAAGCTAGCTTGACTGATGGATTGAATCTGGCATAGCGTGGCTAGCCAACAGGTGGATTGATTGATCGACGAGCAACACACGCACACAGACGGGCATGTGTAACATATTTGTTGTTTGTACTTTTTCAACTCATGATGATTACTAGGTAGGAGCTACATGCATTTATATAACATAAGATCATCTGCCTAAGTAGAGTTAGGATTTCTATACTACTTTTTTTGTTGAAGAAACCAGCTTTAGACTGGTGTTTCATTGATTTAGCAGAAGGGAGCGACAAAGTGTTTCCAATCAAATAATCAGGTGAATGAGAGAAATGATCAGGTGAATGAGAGAAAATTACAGCGGATCACTGGGGCACTCAGCTCCCAGTAGAGTGTGATCAGGGCGATATCTCACGTCATGTTCTCGAAGGGCTACTCTATGCATTTGGCCCCTGCTAAACGCCATTGCTCCATGTCCCGGCGGCATGCCTCGACGATGTGTCGCTCATCTGGTTGTTTCCCTCTGAAGATGCAAGAGTTTCTCTCCAACCATATGTGCCACGTAATGAGGGCCAGCATCGACGATTTCCATACTAGCAAGCCGGTGATTTTATTGTTTTATCTAGATTCATTGTGCTATCAAGTAGTTCTAACCTAGCTGTTACAGGATTCACCGATTTAGTCCTTATTTTGCATTTCCATTTTTAATGGATGGGGTGGATTCTAAAATCTCATATTTCAGTTAGTTTTTGGTTGGTCAGCTTGAGTGGTAGGGTCCGTTTGGATGGAAGCCAACGACAACCCTGCCAAAAAAATTGGCGTTGACTGAGGACACAGGCAAGCGTTTGGATGGCTGCCCAAATTTCTGATGTGGCCAATTTTTTGGTTAACACATTTAGTTTTTCTGCTAACCGCAGGCGATTCGGTGGCGGCGAAACCTTCCGCTAAAAAGTTGGCATGCCTAGTGTTGGCAGGGCGGCTGCATGCGCTATCTAAACAAGCTCGTATTCTCTCTTTTTTTTTGTCCCAGATGGTATTTCATATAGGCCAGCTTGCTATATTATATAAGATACTTCATATAGGAGGTCAAGCGTGGAAAAGATAGAATTTTCGGCAAGTCGAGAATCATGTTAACCAAGCTGTCATCATATTTTCCTTCCTTCAAAATGCTCCATGAAATGTTAGTTAACATGCCTCTGAATGTTGATTGTCTTTTACATAATTTGACTGTTTATGTAGATTTTGATTTTTTTTGGAACGAAGGCTCAAAAAGAGCCCGATTTTGAATTAACAAAGCCATCAACCGGCCAGGAGTACAAGACTGCCATTTACAACAAGAAAGAAGAAAGCGAAAAGAAAAAGATACAATGTGCTCAGCAGAACAACTCGAAGGCAAAGAGCACACACCACTCTTGCCATCGAACGACACAAAGTCAAGAACTAGCTAACCTACGGAGGCGCCAGGAGGAGGGCACCACCATTCATGATTTGTGTCGCTGGCTGCCACCAAAGGGATCAAACAGGGCAAACATGATCTGACTCTGTCGCCGCAAAGGGCCCCTACCCTACCACCCAGGTTCGACGGGTGCCGCACCGGCGGCCAACGGAGTGATTCACCCTAGAATCCAAATTAGAGTGCCCCGGCTGCCAAAGGAGAGGCACAATGGACAGACCCACATGAAACGGAGAACCGATCCAACACCATCGTCGGCAGGAGCAAGGCAAAACACCGAACGAGAGTTATCGGACGCAGACACTGAAACCTCAGAGAAGGCCAAATGGATGCGACACCATGCCCCTGGTCAAGGATAGGAATCGCCACACCGAAGGCCTACCGCCGGCATGGAGGCAGGGACCCCAATCCCCTCGAACCAGCGGCTGGAACCCTCCGCACCTGGACCAGAGAAGGATGTCGTTGATGAAATCAGGGCACCACATGCCGCCCTCGAACCACACCCAACTCCACCACCACTCGAGCCATCCCCGAAGGACACCCTCGGGAAGGAACACGCCACCAGAATGCCGTTGTCGCCAGGAAAAGGGGACCTGAGGCTTTCACCTGAGCTCTTGGACGGGATGGGAGGAGGAGGAGTCTCACCGAAGCCTCCAACAAGGTAAACGACACACAAAGGCACCGCCTTCGGTGTGGCCGCCGTGTCGGCCAGGGGTTTCCCCCGGATCCGCCCCCAAGCACCAGATCCGCTCACCCGGCGCCAAGATAGCGACCATAGCCGCCAGAGGCCGAGATCGGCGCGAATCGGAGTAGATCGAGGTTGAAGATGCCACTTCTCCAGGGCGCAAACGACTGGCGAGGAGTCACCGCACCAGCCGACGCCCGCCGCCTCCGTGCCGCCCTCACTGCCAGGGAGGCGGCCCGCCTGCACCCGCCGACGCCACCCGCCGCACAGGCCACGTCACGCGCCACCATCCAAGGGCCGCCGCCCCGAAAGCCGAGGCCCTCCACACAGGGTGAAGCCGCCGAGATCCCCGCCGCCACCATCATTAGAGCCGCGCGGGCTCGCCAGGGTGCTCTGTGACACCACTGATTTGACCGTACACTAATCATACACGCAAACATGTACGATCAAGATCATGGACTCACGGGAAGATATCACAACACAACTCTACAAATAAAATGAGTCATACAAGCATCATATTACAAGCCAGGGGCCTCGAGGGCTTGAATACAAGAGCTCGATCATAGACGAGTCAGCGGAAGCAACAAAATCTGAGTACAGACATAAGTTAAACAAGTTTGCCTTAAGAAGGCTAGCACAAACTGGGATACAGATCGAAAGAGGCGCATGCCTCCTGCCTGGGATCCTCCTAAACTACTCCTGGTCGTCGTCAGCGGGTTACACGTAGTAGTAGGCACCTCCCGAGTAGTAGGAGTCGTCGTCGACGGTGGCGTCTGGCTCCTGGACTGCATCGTCTGGTCGCAGCAATCGGGTATAGAAAGGAAGAAAGAGGGAGCAAAGCAATCATGAGTACTCATCCAAAGTACTCGCAAGTAAGGAGCTACACTACATATGTATGCAATGGTATCAAATGAAATAAGGGTATCATATGTGAACTGAACTGCAGAATACCGAAATATGGGGGGATAGCTAATCCTTTCGAAGACTACGCTTCTGGCCACCTCCATCTTGCAGCATGTAGAAGAGAGCAGAAGGTAAGTTCACCAAGTAGCATTGCGTAGCATAATCCTACCCGGCAGTCCTCTCCTTGTCTCCCTGTTAGAGAGCGACCACCGGGTTGTATCTGGCACTTGGAAGGGTGTGTTTTATTAAGTATTCGATTCTAGTTGTCATAAGGTCAAGGTACAACTCCAAGTCGTCCTGTTACCGAAGATCACAGCTATTCGAATAGATTAACTTCCCTGCAGGGGTGCACCACATTTCCCAACACGCTCGATCCCCTTTGTCCGGACACACTTTTCTGGGTCATGTCCGGCCTCGGAAGTGTTGGGGAACGTAGTAATTTCAAAAAAATTCCTACGCACACGCAAGATCATGGTGATGCATAGCAACGAGGGGGGAGAGTGTGATCTACGTACCCTTGTAGACCGACAGCGGAAGCATTGTGACAACGCGGTTGATGTAGTCGTACGTCTCCACGATCCGACCGATCCAAGCACCGTTACTCCGGCACCTCCAAGTTCTTGGCACACGTTCAGCTCGATGACAATCCCCGGGCTCCGATCCAGCAAAGTGTCGGGGAGGAGTTCCGTCAGCACAACGGCGTGGTGACGATCTTGATGTTCTATCGTCGCAGGGCTTCGCCCAAGCACCGCTACAATATGACCGAGGTGGAATATGGTGGAGGGGGGCACCGCACACGGCTAAGGAACGATCACGAAGATCAACTTTTTGTTCATGGGGTGCCCCTTGCCTCAGTATATAAAGGATGGAGGAGGAGGAGGCCGGCCAAGGCAATTGGTGCGGCTAGGATGTGGAGTCCTACTAGGACTCCAAGTCCTAGTAGGAGTCCACCAAGAGGGGAGGAAGGGAGAAGGAAGTAGAGGAGAAGGAAAGGTGGCCGGCCCCCTTTTCCCTAGTCTAATTCGGACTAGAGGGGAGGGGGGCGCAGCAGCCCCTTGGCCCTTTTTCCTCTTCCCACTAAAGCCCATCAAGGCCCATTGCTTCTCCCGTAACTACCCGGTACTCCGAAAAATACCCGAATCACTCGGAACCTTTCCGATGTCCGAATATAGTCGACCAATATATTGATCTTTACGTCTCGACCATTTAGGGACTCCTCGTCATGTCCCCGATCTCATCCGGGACTCCAAACTCCTTCGGTACATCAAAACTCATAAACTCATAATATAACTGTCATCGAAACCTTAAGCGTGCGGACCCTACGGTTCAAGAACAATGTAGACATGACCGAGACACGTCTCCGGTCAATAACCAATAGCGGGACCTGGATGCCATATTGGCTTCTACATATTCTACGAAGATCTTTATCGGTCAGACCGCATAACAACATACGTTGTTCCCTTTGTCATCGGTATGTTACTTGCCCGAGATTCGATCGTCGGTATCTTAATACCTAGTTCAATCTCGTTACCGGCAAGTCTCTTTACTCGTTCTGTAATACATCATCTCACAACTAACTCATTAGTTGCAATGCTTGCAAGGCTTATGTGATGTGCATTACCGAGAGGGCCCAGAGATACCTCTTCGACAATCGGAGTGACAAATCCTAATCTCGAAATACGCCAACCCAACATGTACCTTTGGAGACACCTGTAGAGCTCCTTTATAATCACCCAGTTACGTTGTGACGTTTGGTAGCACACAAAGAGTTCCTCCGGCAAACGGAAGTTGCATAATCTCATAGTCATAGGAACATGTATAAGTCATGAAGAAAGCAATAGCAACATACTAAACGATCGGGTGCTAAGCTAATGGAATGGGTCATGTCAATCACATCATTCTCCTAATGATGTGATCCCGTTAATCAAATAACAACTCTTTTGTTTATGGTTTAGGAAACATAACCATCTTCGATTAACGAGCTAGTCAAGTAGAGGCATACTAGTGACACTTTGTTTGTCTATGTATTCACACAAGTATTATGTTTCCGGTTAATACAATTCTAGCATGAATAATGAACATTTATCATGATATAAGGAAATAAATAATAACTTTATCATTGCCTCTAGGGCATATTTCCTTCAGTCTCCCACTTGCACTAGAGTCAATAATCTAGTTCACACCGCCATGTGATTTAACAACAATAGTTCACATCACCATGTGATTAACACCCATAGTTCATATCGATATGTGATCAACACCCAAAGGGTTTACTAGAGTCAGTAATCTAGTTCACATCGCTATGTGATTAACACCCAAAGAGTACTAAGGTGTGATCATGTTTTGTTTGTGAGATAATTTTAGTCAACGGGTCTGTCACATTCAGATCCATAAGTATTTTGCGAATTTCTATGTCAACAATGCTCTGCACGGAGCTACTCTAGCTTATTGCTCCCACTTTCAATATGTATCTAGATCGAGACTTAGAGTCATCCAGATCTGTGTCAAAACTTGCATCGACGTAACTTTTTACGACGAACCTTTTTGTCACCTCCATAATTGAGAAATATTTCCTTATTCCACTAAGGATAATTTTGACCGCTGTCCAGTGATCTACTCTTAGATCACTATTGTACTCCCTTGCTTAACACAGTGTAGGGTATACAATAGATCTGGTACACAGCATGGCATACTTTATAGAACCTATGGCTGAGGCATAGGGAATGACTTTCATTCTATTTCTATCTTCTGTGTGGTCGGGCTTTGAGTCTTACTCAATTTCACACCTTGCAACACAGGCAAGAACTCTTTCTTTGACTGTTCCATTTTGAACTACTTCAAAATCTTGTCAAGGTATGTACTCATTGAAAAACTTATCAAGCGTCTTGATCTATCTCTATAGATCTTGATGCTCAATATGTAAGTAGCCTTACCGAGGTCTTTCTTTGAAAAACTCCTTTCAAATATTCCTTTATGCTTTCCAGAAAATTATACATTATTTCCGATCAACAATATGTTGTTCACATATACTTATCAGAAATGTTGTAGTGCTCCCACTCACTTTCTTGTAAATACAGGTTTCACCGTAAGTCTGTATAAAACTATATGCTTTGATCAACTTATCAAAGCGTATATTCCAACTCCGAGATGCTTGCACCAGTCCATAGATGGATCGTTGGAGCTTGCATATTTTGTTAACACCTTTAGGATTGACAAAACCTTCTGGTTGCATCATATACAACTCTTCTTTAAGAAATCCATTAAGGAATGCAGTTTTGTTTATCCATTTGCCAGATTTCATAAAATGCGGCAATTGCTAACATGATTCGGACAGACTTAAGCATATATACGAGTGAGAAAATCTCATCGTAGTCAACACCTTGAACTTGTCGAAAACCTTTTGTGACAATTCTAGCTTTGTAGATAGTAACACTACTATCAGCGTCCGTCTTCCTCTTGAAGATCCATTTATTTTCTATGGCTTGCCGATCATCGGACAAATCCATCAAAGTCCATACTTTGTTCTCATACATGGATCATATCTCAGATTTTATGGCCTCAAACCATTTCGCGGAATATGGGCTCATCATCGCTTCCTCATAGTTCGCAAGTTCGTCATGGTCTAGTAACATGACTTCCAGAACAGGATTACTGTACCACTCTGATGCGGATCTCACTCTGGTTTACCTACGAAATTCGGTAGTAACTTGATCTGAAGTTACATGATCATCATCATTAGCTTCCTCACTAATTGGTGTAGTAGTCACAGGAACAGATTTCTGTGATGAACTACTTTCCAATAAGGGAGCAGGTACAGTTACCTCATCAAGTTCTACTTTCCTCCCACTCACTTCTTTCGAGAGAAACTCCTTCTCTAGAAAGTTTCCGAATTTAGCAACAAAAGTCTTGCCTTCGGATCTGTGATAGAAGGTGTATCCAATAGTTTCCTTTGAATATCCTATGAAGATTTACTTCTCCGATTTGGGTTCGAGCTTATCATGTTGAAACCTTTTCACATAAGCATCGCAGTCCCAAACTTTAAGAAACGACAGCTTAGGTTTCTTGCCAAACCATAGTTCATATGGTGTCGTCTCAACGGATTTAGATGGTGCCCTATTTAACGTGAATGCAGCTGTCTCTAATGCATAACCCCAAAACTATAGTGGTAGATCGGTAAGAGACATCATAGATTGCACTATATCCAATAAAGTACGGTTATGACGTTCGGACACACCATTATGCTGTGGTGTTCCATGTGGCATGAGTTTGTGAAACTATTCCACATTGTTTTAATTGAAGACCAAACTCGTAACTCAAATATTTGTCTCCGCGATCAGATCGTAGAAACTTTATTTTCTTTGTCACGATGATTTTCCACTTCACTCTGAAATTCTTTGAACTTTTCAAATGTTTCAGACTTATGTTTCATCAAGTAGATATACCCATATCTGCTCAAATCATCTGTGAAGTTCAGAAAATAACGATACTTGCCGTGAGCCTTAACACTCATTGGACCGCACACATCAGTATGTATTATTTCCAATAAGTCAGTTGCTCGCTCCGGAGAATGGAGTCTTAGTCATCTTGCCCATGAGGCATGGTTCGCAAGCATCAAGTGATTCATAATCAAGTGATTCCAAAATCCCATCAGCATGGAGTTTCTTCATGCGCTTTACACCAATATGACCTAAACGGCAGTGCTACAAATAAGTTGCACTATCATTATTAACTTTGCATCTTTTGGTTTCAATATTATGATTATGTGTATCACTACGATCGAGATCCAACGAATTATTTTTATTGGGTGTGTAACCATATAAGGTTTTATTCATATAAACAGAACAACAATTTATTCTCTTACTTAAATGAATAACTGTATTACAATAAACATGATCAAATCATATTCATGCTTAACGCAAACACCAAATAACACTTATTCAGGTTCAACACTAATCCCGAAAGTATAGGGAGTGTGCGATGATGATCATATCAATCTTGGAACCACTTCCAACACACATTGTCACTTTACCCTTAACTAGTCTGTGTTTATTCTGCAACTCCCGTTTCGAGTTACTAATCTTAGCAACTGAACTAGTATCAAATACTGAGGGGTTGCTATAAACACTAGTAAAGTACACATCAATAATATGTATATCAAATATACTTATGTTCACTTTGCCATCCTTCTTATCTGCCAATCACTTGGGGTAGTTCCGCTTCCAGTGAGCAGTCTCTTTGCAGTAGAAACACTTAGTCTTAGGCTTAGGATCAGACTTGGGCTTCTTCACTTGAGAAGCAACTTGCTTGCTGTTCTTCTTGAAGTTCCCCTTCTTTCCTCTGCCCTTTTCTTGAAACTAGTGGTCTTGTCTACCATCAACACTTGATGTTTTTCTTGATTTCTACCTTCGTCAATTTCTGCATTACGAAGAGCTTGGGAATCGTTTCCGTTATCCCTTGCATACCATAGTTCATCACGAAGTTCTACTAACTTGGTGATGGTGACTAGGGAATTCTGTCAATCACTATCTTATCTAGAAGATTAACTCCCACTTGATTCAAGCGATTGTAGTACTCAGACAATCTGGGCACATGCTCACTAGTTGAGCGATTCTCCTCCATCTTTTAGCTATAGAACTTGTTGGAGACTTCATATCTCTCAACTCGGTTATTTGCTTGAAATATTAACTTCAACTCCTGAAACATCTCATATGCTCCATGACGTTCAAAACGTCTTTGAAGTCCCGATTCTAAGCCATTAAGCATGATGCACTAAACTATCAAGTAGTCATCATATTGAGCTAGCCAAACGTTCATAACGTCTGTATCTGCTCCTGCAATAGGTCCGTCACCTAGCGGTGCATCAAGGACATAATTCTTCTGTGCAGCAATGAGGATAAACCTCAGATCACGGATCCAATCCGCATCATTGCTACTAACATCTTTCAACACAATTTTCTCTAGGAACATATCAAAATAAACACAGGGAAGCAACAACGCGAGCTACTGATCTACAACATAATTTGCAAAATACTACCAGGACTAAGTTCATGATAAATTTAAGTTCAATTAATCATATTACTTAAGAACTCCCACTTAGATAGACATCCCTCTAATCCTCTAAGTGATTACGTGATCCAAATCAACTAAACCATGTCCGATCATCACGTGAGATGGAGTAGTTTCATTGGTGAACATCACTATGTTGATCATATCTACTATATGATTCACGCTCGACCTTTCGGTCTCCGTGTTCCGAGGCCATATCTGTATATGCTTGGCTCGTCAAGTATAACCTGAGTATTCCGTGTGTGCAACTGTTTTGCACCCATTGTATTTGAACGTAGAGCCTATCACACCCGATCATCACGTGGTGTCTCAGCACGAAGAACTTTCGCAACGGTGCATACTCAGGGAGAACACTTCTTGATAATTAGTAAGAGATCATCTTAAAATGCTACCGTCAATCAAAGCAAGATAAGATGCATAAAAGATAAACATCACATGCAATCAATATAAGTGATATGATATGGCCATCATCATCTTCTGCTTGTGATCTTCATCTTCGAAGCACCGTTGTGATCACCATCGTCACCGGCGCGACACCTTGATCACCATCGTAGCATCGTTGTCGTCTCGCCAATCTTATGCTTCCACGACTATCGCTACCGCTTAATGATAAAGTAAAGCATTACAGCGCAATTGCATTGCATACAATAAAGCGACAACCATATGGCTCCTGCCAGTTGCCGATAACTTGGTTACAAAACATGATCATCTCATACAATAAAATTTAGCATCATGTCTTGACCATATCACATCACAACATTGTCACACCCTAGCTAGTCATGCATTAGAGTGTTGCATCATGTTTATTCTTTCACCAGAAACCTGAAATGGGGATGACAGAACCCCCAGTCCCCTCTGAATCCAATTAGGGTTTACTAAAAACTTTTTCAATGAACCTGAAATGCCCTTCTAAAATGCCCATCATTTTTGTCTTGGTTCAGAACCTCTGCCAAAAGTGGTGCACATTTTCCTAGGCCAGCTTAGGGTTTTTGAATTAAATCATAAATATTTGAATTTGGGCATTTAAAATTATATAAAATATTTAAATGCTCAAATATCTCCAAACTAAAATGTTTCATGTTGGAAATAATCCAACTATGGACCAGGAGTAGTTTGGTGATTTTAGGAGTAGCCTAAGTATTTTATTTAATTCAACAAAGTTGCAGAAGTATTAAAAAACAGAAAACAGAAAGAAATGGAAAAACCTTACCTGGCGCCTGCTCCCGGCCCACCTGCCGGCCCAGCCCAGCGCCGCTCCAGCGAGCTGCTTGCCGGCCAGGCAGGCAGGCAGGTGCCCGACGGCGACCGCAGCGCGCGCCACGCACCTGCTCGCCGCCTCGCCGCTCCCCTCGCCCGGTGACGTCGTGGACCGGCCTCCCTCGCTCCCCCGAACCCCCCAGACACCCCCTCCTCTCTCTAGCTCCTCCCCCTCGCGCTCCCCCGCCATGGCCGACGCCACCATCGC
>NC_057809.1:86409877-86430660 GCF_018294505.1 Triticum aestivum
TCCAGCTCCTCCCCCTCGCGCTCCCCCGCCATGGCCGACGCCACCATCGTCGTGCCTTCGTCGTAGCCGTGCTCCCCGCCGCCCGTGCGTCCTCTCATCGTGTCCAGGAGCTCCGCCGCTGTCCACTCCATCGAGCAAGCCGAGCCCCGAGCGCTCGCAACGCCCGAGCCCACCGCAACGACCTCGCCCGAACCGCCGTCGCCGGAGATCCCCTTCAACGCCGTCGTCGCTCCGGTTCATCTCCGGCCACACCAAGGGCTTCATCGCACTCACTATGAGCTTAGCCATCTTCCCCTCCCTTCCGTTCTTGCTCCCGAGCCGTGTAGCAACCTCCCGGAGCTCAACCGCACCCACCGCCGTGGAGCTCGTCGCCGACGTGCTCCCGGTCACCCTCCGGCCACAAACTGGTGTCCATCATACTCACCGTGTCACTTAGCACCTAGCTAGCCACTCCCCGAGCCTCACCGACCCCTCTAGCGTCAAGTTCGTCTTCGGCCGAACCCCGGTGGCCGCCAAAGTCGTCGCCGGCGCCAACTCCGGCCACCCCGACCCCAACGGACTCCACTAAGAGCTGCGGCTCGTCCTCAGCTCCACTCCGGTGGTCTCCGCGACCCATTTGGTGGCCGAAACAGCCGAAACCACTTCCGCCGCCGCGTCGGGCTCGCCGGCGGCTAAACGCCGGTGCAGCCGACCCGGGTTTGACCACGGGTGGGCCCTGGTTGACTCCCCTGAGTCAATGACAGGTGGGGCCCAGCCCTGTTAATTAAACAGGTTTAGTTTTAATTAAACTTTAATTAATTTAATCACCCTGACATGCGGGACCCACTGTCAGGTTTGACCCGGACGTGTTCCGTTGACCTGCTGACGTCACACTGACGTCAGGCTGACGCAATAATTGATTTTCTGGAATTATTCTAATATAGGAAATTCCAGAATATAATTTAAACTTCAAAAATTCATAACTTTTATTCTGTAACTCCAAATCAGACAAATTATATATGAAAAATGATTAGAAAAATCCAATCTATCAATCTGTACTATTTTCATGCATGATTAAACAAGTTAACTTGATGTTTAATGCAGAACAAGGAAAAACACTTTAAAGGGCCATGTTTGAGTTTGAAATTTGAATCTTTGATTCAAATTGGTTCAAACCCTTCTGGTCTTAGCTGCATTAGCCCAACACACTCATATTGCTATGTTTCATGCATGCATCATATTGTTGCACATTGTTTGGTGATGGTTGTATATCGGTGTTCTTTGCGGCAGGATCTGCCCCCGAGGAGTACCGTGATTACCCTAACGAAGAACCGTATCAGTGCATCGAACCATCAGGCAAGCAACCAACCATTTGATCATATCGATACAATCCCATGTTCTCGCTCCTGCTCTCTTTTACTGCATTAAGACAACGCGTTTTAAACTGCTGTGTGCTACGGTAGTTGAACCCACTTCCTCTGCATGACCTGTCATTGCCACAGTAGCTAGATGAAACCCACTAGCATGTGTAGGAGTTGATTGAGCCATATGTATGTGTTGTTCCTACCTTGCTATGCCTGCTATGCTTAGAGTCGTGTCAGGTCTGGTTCATCTGGGTGATGGGCTAGAGTGAAATGATTATGTCGGTAATAAGAGTGGTGTGGTGAACACGATTTGGTAAAGGTATCGATGAGAGGCCATGTAGGAGTACATGGTGGGTTGTTTCATTGAAGCCGACCTTAAGCACTGAGATCTGTATGTGTGATTTAAGACACAGCTACTACCATGCATTGGGCCCTGAAATATGACCCCGCTTGACTTCTTATTCACCCTAGCTCTCTGTCCAGGAGTTGCACGTAGTTTCTGGTGTTTGTAGCCTACTGGAGGCCATGGACAGCGCTGGCCGTAGGGGTGGGCTGTGATGCGGTAGGTACGTGGCACGGTGTACCGAATACCCGTTAGGTATCTCGGGAACCCTGTTCACATCGTTCGGGGCCGTATGGGAAACCTCGGCCGGACTCCCTGCGGATGGAACCTGGATAGGCGATAAACCTGGACTAGAGACTTAGGTGTTTAGGTAGGTCGTGGTCTACACCCACGTCGGCTTTCGCTTGAAGTCTGCCAAGCACATGTCGTGTGCAGACGCTAAGTGGTGGAAACATGTATGAAGAAGTACACCCCTGCAGGGTTATCATGATCTATTCGAATAGCCGCGTCCGCGGTAAAGGACCACTTGGTTGCCTATACAGTTCATAGACAAGTAAATGGAAACTACTAAAAGCCTCAAGATAAGTGTGGGTGCCGAGGATGGCTCTTCCGTAGGAAGACGGAGGTGGATCCTCGGTAGTGTATTGAATTGGTGAGTAGTGGACTCGTGTGCGCAAAACCATTTCGAGTTGGAGTCTCGTAGGTTAGCCTAGCCAAGAGTCAAAGCTGGCTTGCTGCAATAACTCCACCAACCCTTCTTGATAATATGCATGTATGTAGGATCTGATGTAAGTCTTGCTGAGTACCTTTGTACTCATGTTGCTATAATTTACATTTGTACAGAAGACGCTGCAACCCCTTCTGATGGGTTCTACATAGACGTTGACATCAATGAGTAGGCTAAGGCCCAGGTGGTGATCCTGAGCTTGTGAGGGACCACGTAGTATAGCTAGGCTTTCCAAGCCTCTTTTATTTTACTAGTTGTCTGTACCCAGACAAGCTACTTCCGCTGCTGGTTTGTATGACTGTATGACTTGAATGCTGGGTCGTGTGACCCGTACCTTTGTGTATGTTATGTATGGCTCCCTGAGCCTTAAATAAAGTACTGGAGTCATAGAGTCATGTTGTGGTGCCTTGTTGTGTTTGCACATATCGAGCATATTGTGTGTATGATTGAAATGCTTGGTATGTGTGGGATCTGACTATCTAGTTGTTTATCTTTAGTAGCCTCTCTTACCGGGAAATGTCTCCTAGTGTTACCGCTGAGCCATGGTAGCTTGCTACTGCTCTGGAACACTTAGGCTGGCCGGCATGTGTCCTTCTTCGTTCCGGTGTCTGTCCCTTCGGGGAAATGTCACGCATTGAGTACCGGAGTCCTATTAGCCCGCTACAGCCCGGTTTACCGGAGTCCTGCTAGCCCAGTGCTACAGCCCGGACCCACTTGCTGATGACCGACACGTTCGAAGCTGGGTCATGGATGCCTGTCCCTGTAAGTCTGTGCCACTTTGGGTTTACGACTAGTCATGTCAGCCCGGGCTCCTTATCATATGGATGCTAGCGACACTATCATATACGTGAGCCAAAAGGCGCAAACTGTCCCGGGCAAAGGTAAGGCGACACCCGTGGGGATACCGTGCGTGAGGCCGCAAAGTGATATGAGGTGTTACCGGCTAGATCGATGTGACATCGAGTCGGGGTCCTGACAAACATGCCCTGCAAAAACAAGTTAGACGTCCTCTATTTTGTTGTTGCAAGTTTTACGTGGCTGCTACGGGCTTAAGCAAGAACCAATCTTACCTACGCATCAAAACCACAATGATAGTTTGTCAAGTTGGTGCTGTTTTCACCTTCGCAAGGACCGGGCGTAGCCACACTCGATTCAACTAAAGTTGGAGAAACTGTCACCCGCAAGCCACCTATGTGCAAAGCACGTCGAAAAAACCGGTCTCGCGTAAGCGTACGCGTAATGTCGGTCCGGGCCGCTTCGTCCAACAATACCGCCGAACCAAAGCATGACATGCTGGTAAGCAGTATGACTTATATCGCCCACAACTCACTTGTGTTCTACTCGTGCATATAACATCAACATATAAAACCTAGGCTCGGATGCCACTGTTGGGGAACGTAGTAATTTCAAAAAACTTCCTACGCACACGCAAGATCATGGTGATGCATAGCAACGAGGGGGAGAGTGTGATCTACGTACCCTTGTAGACCGACAGTGGAAGCGTTGTGACAACGCGGTTGATGTAGTCGTACGTCTTCATGATCCGACCGATCCAAGCACCGTTACTCCGGCACCTCCGAGTTCTTGGCACACGTTCAGCTCGATGACGATCCCCGGGCTCCGGACAGCAAAGTGTCGAGGAGGAGTTCCGTCAGCACGACGGCGTGGTGACGATCTTGATGTTCTATCGTCGCAGGGCTTCGCCCAAGCACCGCTACAATATGACCGAGGTGGAATATGGTGGAGGGGGGCACCGCACACGGCTAAGGAACGATCACGAAGATCAACTTTTGAGGATGAAGCAACTTGGGAAAGGGAGGATCGTCTTCGACTTGAGTATCCCGCCTTCTTCCCGGAGGAACCCAAATCTCGGGACGAGATTCTTTTGAGTGGGGGTGAGTTGTCACACCCTAGCTAGTCATGCATTAGAGTGTTGCATCATGTTTATTCTTTCACCAGAAACCTGAAATGGGGATGACAGAACCCCCAGTCCCCTCTGAATCCAATTAGGGTTTACTAAAAACATTTTCAATGAACCTGAAATGCCCTTCTAAAATGCCCATCATTTTTGTCTTGGTTCAGAACCTCTGCCAAAAGTGGTGCACATTTTCCTAGGCCAGCTTAGGGTTTTTGAATTAAATCATAAATATTTGAATTTGGGCATTTAAAATTATATAAAATATTTAAATGCTCAAATATCTCCAAACTAAAATGTTTCATGTTGGAAATAATCCAACTATGGACCAGGAGTAGTTTGGTGATTTTAGGAGTAGCCTAAGTATTTTATTTAATTCAACAAAGTTGCAGAAGTATTAAAAAACAGAAAACAGAAAGAAATGGAAAAACCTTACCTGGCGCCTGCTCCCGGCCCACCTGCCGGCCCAGCCCAGCGCCGCTCCAGCGAGCTGCTTGCCGGCCAGGCAGGCAGGCAGGTGCCCGACGGCGACCGCAGCGCGCGCCACGCACCTGCTCGCCGCCTCGCCGCTCCCCTCGCCCGGTGACGTCGTGGACCGGCCTCCCTCGCTCCCCCGAACCCCCCAGACACCCCCTCCTCTCTCTAGCTCCTCCCCCTCGCGCTCCCCCGCCATGGCCGACGCCACCATCGCCGTGCCTTCGTCGTAGCCGTGCTCCCCGCCGCCCGTGCGTCCTCTCATCGTGTCCAGGAGCTCCGCCGCTGTCCACTCCATCGAGCAAGCCGAGCCCCGAGCGCTCGCAACGCCCGAGCCCACCGCAACGACCTCGCCCGAACCGCCGTCGCCGGAGATCCCCTTCAATGCCGTCGTCGCTTCGGTTCATCTCCGGCCACACCAAGGGCTTCGTCGCACTCACTGTGAGATTAGCCATCTTCCCCTCCCTTCCGTTCTTGCTCCCGAGCCGTGTAGCAACCTCCCGGAGCTCAACCGCACCCACCGCCGTGGAGCTCGTCGCCGACGTGCTCCCGGTCACCCTCCGGCCACAAACTGGTGTCCATCATACTCACCGTGTCACTTAGCACCTAGCTAGCCACTCCCCGAGCCTCACCGACCCCTCTAGCGTCAAGTTCGTCTTCGGCCGAACCCCGGTGGCCGCCAAAGTCGTCGCCGGCGCCAACTCCGGCCACCCCGACCCCAACGGACTCCACCAAGAGCTGCGGCTCGTCCTCAGCTCCACTCCGGTGGTCTCCGCGACCCATTTGGTGGCCGAAACAGCCGAAACCACTTCCGCCGCCGCGTCGGGCTCGCCGGCGGCTAAACGCCGGTGCAGCCGACCCGGGTTTGACCACGGGTGGGCCCTGGTTGACTCCCCTGAGTCAATGACAGGTGGGGCCCAGCCCTGTTAATTAAACAGGTTTAGTTTTAATTAAACTTTAATTAATTTAATCACCCTGACATGCGGGACCCACTGTCAGGTTTGACCTGGACGTGTTCCGTTGACCTGCTGACGTCACACTGACGTCAGGCTGACGCAATAATTGATTTTCTGGAATTATTCTAATATAGGAAATTCCAGAATATAATTTAAACTTCAAAAATTCATAACTTTTATTCTGTAACTCCAAATCAGACAAATTATATATGAAAAATGATTAGAAAAATCCAATCTATCAATCTGTACTATTTTCATGCATGATTAAACAAGTTAACTTGATGTTTAATGCAGAACAAGGAAAAACACTTTAAAGGGCCATGTTTGAGTTTGAAATTTGAATCTTTGATTCAAATTGGTTCAAACCCTTCTGGTCTTAGCTGCATTAGCCCAACACACTCATATTGCTATGTTTCATGCATGCATCATATTGTTGCACATTGTTTGGTGATGGTTGTATATCGGTGTTCTTTGCGGCAGGATCTGCCCCCGAGGAGTACCGTGATTACCCTAACGAAGAACCGTATCAGTGCATCGAACCATCAGGCAAGCAACCAACCATTTGATCATATCGATACAATCCCATGTTCTCGCTCCTGCTCTCTTTTACTGCATTAAGACAACGCGTTTTAAACTGCTGTGTGCTACGGTAGTTGAACCCACTTCCTCTGCATGACCTGTCATTGCCACAGTAGCTAGATGAAACCCACTAGCATGTGTAGGAGTTGATTGAGCCATATGTATGTGTTGTTCCTACCTTGCTATGCCTGCTATGCTTAGAGTCGTGTCAGGTCTGGTTCATCTGGGTGATGGGCTAGAGTGAAATGATTATGTCGGTAATAAGAGTGGTGTGGTGAACACGATTTGGTAAAGGTATCGATGAGAGGCCATGTAGGAGTACATGGTGGGTTGTTTCATTGAAGCCGACCTTAAGCACTGAGATCTGTATGTGTGATTTAAGACACAGCTACTACCATGCATTGGGCCCTGAAATATGACCCCGCTTGACTTCTTATTCACCCTAGCTCTCTGTCCAGGAGTTGCACGTAGTTTCTGGTGTTTGTAGCCTACTGGAGGCCATGGACAGCGCTGGCCGTAGGGGTGGGCTGTGATGCGGTAGGTACGTGGCACGGTGTACCGAATACCCGTTAGGTATCTCGGGAACCCTGTTCACATCGTTCGGGGCCGTATGGGAAACCTCGGCCGGACTCCCTGCGGATGGAACCTGGATAGGCGATAAACCTGGACTAGAGACTTAGGTGTTTAGGTAGGTCGTGGTCTACACCCACGTCGGCTTTCGCTTGAAGTCTGCCAAGCACATGTCGTGTGCAGACGCTAAGTGGTGGAAACATGTATGAAGAAGTACACCCCTGCAGGGTTATCATGATCTATTCGAATAGCCGCGTCCGCGGTAAAGGACCACTTGGTTGCCTATACAGTTCATAGACAAGTAAATGGAAACTACTAAAAGCCTCAAGATAAGTGTGGGTGCCGAGGATGGCTCTTCCGTAGGAAGACGGAGGTGGATCCTCGGTAGTGTATTGAATTGGTGAGTAGTGGACTCGTGTGCGCAAAACCATTTCGAGTTGGAGTCTCGTAGGTTAGCCTAGCCAAGAGTCAAAGCTGGCTTGCTGCAATAACTCCACCAACCCTTCTTGATAATATGCATGTATGTAGGATCTGATGTAAGTCTTGCTGAGTACCTTTGTACTCATGTTGCTATAATTTACATTTGTACAGAAGACGCTGCAACCCCTTCTGATGGGTTCTACATAGACGTTGACATCAATGAGTAGGCTAAGGCCCAGGTGGTGATCCTGAGCTTGTGAGGGACCACGTAGTATAGCTAGGCTTTCCAAGCCTCTTTTATTTTACTAGTTGTCTGTACCCAGACAAGCTACTTCCGCTGCTGGTTTGTATGACTGTATGACTTGAATGCTGGGTCGTGTGACCCGTACCTTTGTGTATGTTATGTATGGCTCCCTGAGCCTTAAATAAAGTACTGGAGTCATAGAGTCATGTTGTGGTGCCTTGTTGTGTTTGCACATATCGAGCATATTGTGTGTATGATTGAAATGCTTGGTATGTGTGGGATCTGACTATCTAGTTGTTTATCTTTAGTAGCCTCTCTTACCGGGAAATGTCTCCTAGTGTTACCGCTGAGCCATGGTAGCTTGCTACTGCTCTGGAACACTTAGGCTGGCCGGCATGTGTCCTTCTTCGTTCCGGTGTCTGTCCCTTCGGGGAAATGTCACGCATTGAGTACCGGAGTCCTATTAGCCCGCTACAGCCCGGTTTACCGGAGTCCTGCTAGCCCAGTGCTACAGCCCGGACCCACTTGCTGATGACCGACACGTTCGAAGCTGGGTCATGGATGCCTGTCCCTGTAAGTCTGTGCCACTTTGGGTTTACGACTAGTCATGTCAGCCCGGGCTCCTTATCATATGGATGCTAGCGACACTATCATATACGTGAGCCAAAAGGCGCAAACGGTCCCGGGCAAAGGTAAGGCGACACCCGTGGGGATACCGTGCGTGAGGCCGCAAAGTGATATGAGGTGTTACCGGCTAGATCGATGTGACATCGAGTCGGGGTCCTGACAGCGTTGGCATCAGAGCCGGACTGCCTGTAGGTTCTCCAAGCCAAACCGGTCAATGTTGAGTCTAGAAATTCTTTAGTTATATGTAGGGGAATTGTTTGTGGGTTGGAACGTAAGGCTCTTTTTACTCCTTTATCTTATGACATTCTGATCTGAGTCAGTCTATTCTTCGACCGGGGGTTAAGGAATTAGGATCTATTCTCTCTATCAGGATCACGCGTTACTAATCAGTAGTACCTTATAGGGTTGATGGATACAAGCCTAGTTCAGTTCTCCTACCACGTTATGTTGTTAGGATGGAGTCAGAACTTTTATATGATGATGTTGAGTGTGTATGAAATCCTTTGTCAAATGTCTCAAAATCCTTCTTGAGCATTTACAGCTGTTATGCTGCCGAAAATTTGCTAGAAATTCTAATGCCTTTGCATTATGATTGTGCTTTCAGATGGCCACTCGCGACTTTAATCAAGTGGTTCGCCTGACTCGATGCCTAGATGTACCCGGCCATACTGCCATGTTGGTCAGGGTAATGATTGAGGCTGGATACCGTTGGTATCCTGAGTACACGGTCGAAGAGCAATTCCGAGACTTTAATCAAAGCCAGTATCTCTGCACTGTCAGGATATTTCCATCTTATCCTGGGTCCACCGAGCCCCTTCACTGCTCCTATGGACTCGGGGTTACTATTGAGATGGCTGTGCAGGACGCCGCCTACTCTATGATGACCATCATGCGAGTCAGATCTGGTCTATTTCGGGACTCTGATTTCCGGTATATGCCAAGATCACTTCCGGGAGCACAAGGGTATCTCCAGGCTATCTATGCTGACCCCACCCAGGAGGATTCACGGACTCGCACCACTGCTGAGATGCTCGAGGATAAGGACCGTGAAAATCGGGCCTTGAGGTTAGAGCTCTTCAATACCCGTGCTGACCACTGGGCCACATTGACTCGGTTTGCACCGGCGGTGCAAGCTGGATATTCGGATATGCGCGATCTCTATCCTGTGAGATCTGCTTTGCCAGACGTGATGGGTTGGCGTGATGTAGGAGGCATCACCCCACCTCGCGGTCCCCGCAGGCCACCGTCTGTTGGTCCAAGACCTCATCCTAGCCCCTATGGTCCACAAGCTCCGCGAGATCGTCTGTTTCCGGATGATCATGTTGAGCTTCCAGGCTATGGAGGTGACTTCTATGAGGACTACTACGGATCGGTCTGAGTTAGTGGTAGTATCACTAGTTCGTGTTAGCGGTGTCGTCTATCGTCCCGCGTGACTCGTGGGATATGACCTAGTTTGTATCGCCTTCCGGAGGTGTAGAAAAATAATGTATAGGAGCTTGGAATGCCTCCGATGTGATGTAATCTTCCTTTCACCGTAACAGTATCTTGTTTGGTCTTGTACTAAACCCTGTATGGTGTGTATGACGATGGAATAAAGAAGCAGTTTCTGTATCTACCATGTCATACGGATGATCATCTTGCATTTCGAGTTATTCCTTACATTCTGTATCCTATGTCGGAATTTTATCATTCTGACTAAATCATTGTCATGTTTACCTAGGATGGTCAACACGCGCACTAACCCTGCTCCTCAAGAGCAGGCCAAAGGCAGTGAAGTCAGGAATGCAAATCTGCCTCATCCTCCTTCCCTAGCCGAGGTTATGATGGAAGCTGAGAGGAATAAACGGGAGACCAACCGTTTGTTGGAGCGTATTGAACAGAACACAGCACACCATCAGAGGACTAACGTGGTGTCGCTCAGTGATTTCATTAAGTTACATCCACCCACGTTCCACCACTCCGTCGAGCCTCTCGATGCTGATGACTGGCTTCGCAGTATTTCTCACAAACTGCGTTCTGCGCTAGTAGCTGAGGCTGACAAGGTCACCTTTGCTGCATATCATCTTGAAGGCCCCGCCAGTCTATGGTGGGAGAATTATGGAGCTATGCGCCCAGCGGGCCATGTCACTACTTGGGCTGAATTCAGCGAGGCTTTCCGTGAACATCACATTCCGGAGGGTCTCATGGACCGTAAACGTGAGGAATTTTGCAGTTTCACTCAGGGCCGACTCTCTGTGGATGCTTACAGCAGGGAGTTCGGTAACCTCGCACGATATGCAACTGAGGAAGTTTCTACTGATGCCAAGAAGCAAGCAAGGTTCCGTAAGGGGCTTAGTCCTGAGCTTCGCCGCGACCTCCGTCTGCATGAGTGCACATCTTTTCAGAAACTTGTTAACAAGGCCATCAGTGCTGAAACTGGTCAGACTGATTATGATGCAACACGCAAGCATGGCCGTGACATGGGTTCCTCATCCGGTGCTGGTCCTCAGAAGCGCCGCGTGTGGGTGCCCAACACCGCCCTGCCACCCAGGTTCACACCGAGGCCATCTTTCCAGGCGCCTCGCCCCGTTCAACAGTCTGCACCAGCCAAGCCCTATGGGGGTCCAACCAACAATGCTCCTCCACGTACCAGTTCCGTGACTTGTTTCAAGTGTGGGGAATCTGGCCACTATATGCGTGAGTGTCCCCAGACCAACCCCAACCAATCTGCTAAAGCTGTTGGCCGTGGCAAGCCGACAGGGAAAGTGTTCCACGCCAAGCCGGCCACCGCTACACGTGGCCATGTCAACTGTGTCTCTGCCGAAGAAGCTCAAGAGGATCCCAACGTCGTTCTCGGTACGCTCCTTGTTAATTACCACCCGGCATCTGTTCTTTTCGATACAGGAGCCTCTCATTCTTTTATATCCGAAAATTATGCTCGTTTGCATAACATCGCATTCTGTGACATGCCAACCTCTATGGTAATTCAAACTCCGGGATCCAAATGGCAAACTTCTAGAGTAAGCCATGGAAATGAAATCCAAGTCGACAGACTTGTTTTCCTCGCATCTTTGATAGCCCTTAAATCTTCAGATATTAATATCATTCTGGGTATGGACTGGATGTCAGTTCATCATGCCCAAATTGATTGCTTCTCTAGGACTGTTCAACTTACCCATTCTCCGGGGAAGATAGTCAATGTCTTGACCCGAATAGCCAAGCGACAGTTATATTCTCTTAATGCCAGCCCTTTGCCAGACCTTGAGGACGTCCCGGTAGTCCGTGACTTCCCAGATGTCTTCCCAGAGGAATTTCCAGGTGTTCCACCTGACAGGGATGTTGAGTTTGTAATAGACCTCATTCCAGGAACCGTTCCGATTGCTAGAAGACCCTATAAGATGGCACCACTAGAACTAGCCGAGCTTAAGAAACAACTCGATGAGTCCTTGAAAAAGGGTTTCATCCAACCTAGTTCATCTCCGTGGGCTTGCCCCGTCCTATTCGTCAAGAAGAAGGATGGTATGGACCGGATGGTTGTAGATTATCGACCTGTCAATTTGGTCACAATCAAGAACAAATATCCGCTCCCCAGGATCAACGACCTGTATGATCAGCTCGCTGGATCCTCAGTCTTCTCCAAGATGGATTTGAGGTTGGGCTACCATCAAATCAAAATCAGAAACGGGGACATTCCTAAAACGGCCTTTGTTAATCGTTATGGCCAATACGAGTACACCGTTATGTCCTTCGGATTAACCAACGCTCCAGCCACCTTTTCTCGGTTAATGAACTCAATCTTCATGGAGTATTTGGACAAATTCGTCGTGGTTTACCTCGATGATATACTCATCTACTCCAAGAACGAGGAAGAACATGCCGAACATCTAGGGCTAGTGTTGAAGAAACTTCGAGAGCATCGCCTTTATGCCAAGTTTTCCAAATGTGAATTTTGGTTGTCAGAAGTGACCTATCTGGGTCATGTAATATCTGGTAAAGGTATTGCTGTTAACCCTGAGCGAGTTCAAGCCGTCCTTAATTGGACTCCACCTGAATCGGTCAAGCAAGTTCGGAGTTTTCTAGGCTTAGCGAGCTATTGCCGTCGCTTTGTCGAGAACTTCTCCAAAGTTGCTAAACCTCTAACCGAACTCCTCAAGAAAGATAAAAGGTTCGAATGGACTCCACAATGTGAGCACAGCTTTCAGGAACTGAAAAGACGCCTGACTTCTGCTCCCGTTCTGGTACCGCCAGACTTCTCTAAGGACTTTGTTATCTACTGCGACGCCTCGCGACAAGGACTAGGTTGCATCCTCATGCAAGATCGACACGTAATTGCTTACGCTTCACGGCAATTGCACCCACATGAGGAGAATTATCCTACTCATGATCTAGAGCTTGCAGTCGTAGTCTATGCACTTAAGACCTGGCGACATTACCTCCTCGATAACCGTTGCGAAATATTCACTGATCACCAAAGTCTGAAGTACATTTTCACCCAACCAGATTTGAATCTCAGGCAAAGACGTTGGGTTGAGTTGATCACAGATTTCGACTTAGGAATAACTTACACCCCAGGGAAAGCCAATGTCATGGCTGATGCGCTAAGTCGTAAATCTTATTGTAACAACCTGATGTTACAACAAAGTCAACCGCTTCTCCATGAGGAATTTCGGAAGCTTAACCTTCACATTGTTCGTCAAGGATTTCTTTCCACCTTGGTGGCGAAACCTACTCTTACGGATCAAATCATCGCTGCCCAGAAGCGAGATAGGGGAATATATAAAATCAAGGAGAACATTGCTAGCGGAGGTGCTAGTTGTTTCTCCACAAATGATTATGGTGTTGTGTACTTTGGGAACCGTTTAGTGGTTCCCAAGAACCAGCATCTACAACAGTTGATCCTTAAGGAGGCTCATGAATCTCCTCTCACCATTCATCCCGGTAGTACTAAGATGTATCAGGACCTACGCCAGAGGTTCTGGTGGACTAGGATGAAGAGAGAAATTGCTCAGTATATTGCTAATTGCGACGTCTGTCATCGTGTAAAAGCAGAGCATCAACGGCCTGCTGGCACCCTTCAACCCCTAGCTATTCCTGAATGGAAATGGGATAAAATTGGTATGGATTTCATTACCGGTTTTCCCAGGACCAAGAGAGGGAATAATGCTATCTTTGTCGTTGTCGATCGTCTTTCCAAAGTGGCCCATTTCTTACCTGTTCGTGAGAGTATAACCGCTAGTCAGCTGGCAGACTTATACATCTCCCGAATAGTGTCTCTCCATGGTGTTCCTTTGGAAATTAACTCGGATCGAGGAAGTCTTTTCACCTCTCGATTTTGGGAAAGTTTCCAAAATGCTATGGGAACCCGTCTCTCCTTTAGCACCGCTTTCCACCCTCAGTCGAGTGGTCAAGTGGAACGCGTCAACCAAATTTTAGAAGATATGCTTCGAGCCTCTGTTATCTCATTCGGAATGGATTGGGAGAAGTGCCTTCCATTTGCCGAATTCGCTTACAACAACAGCTATCAATCTATCTTGGGTAAAGCCCCTTTTGAAGTTCTCTATGGATGACGGTGTCGAACACCCCTTAACTGGTCAGAGACCGGGGAAAGACAATTCTTTGGCCCGGATATGATTCAGGAAGCAGAAGAACAAGTTCGCATCGTTCGTGAAAAGTTGAAAACAGCCCAATCTCGTCAAAAGAGTCAATATGACCGAAAACATAAGGCTATGACTTTCGAGGTTGACGAGAAGACTTATCTTCGGGTTACCCCTCTGAAGGGAACCCATCGTTTCGGTATCAAAGGCAAATTGGCTCCCCGTTACATTGGACCTTTTCGCATTCTCGCCAAACGAGGAGAAGTTGCCTACCAGTTGGAACTACCTCCGCACCTCTCCAGAGTCCACGATGTCTTCCACGTTTCTCAACTCAGGCGTTGCTTCTCGGATCCTATCCGTGAAGTGGACCACGAAACGCTTGATCTCCAAGATAATCTTAAGCACTGAGATCTGTATGTGTGATTTAAGACACAGCTACTACCATGCATTGGGCCCTGAAATATGACCCCGCTTGACTTCTTATTCACCCTAGCTCTCTGTCCAGGAGTTGCACGTAGTTTCTGGTGTTTGTAGCCTACTGGAGGCCATGGACAGCGCTGGCCGTAGGGGTGGGCTGTGATGCGGTAGGTACGTGGCACGGTGTACCGAATACCCGTTAGGTATCTCGGGAACCCTGTTCACATCGTTCGGGGCCGTATGGGAAACCTCGGCCGGACTCCCTGCGGA
Source organism: Triticum aestivum (assembly GCF_018294505.1). Lineage (NCBI taxonomy): Eukaryota > Viridiplantae > Streptophyta > Magnoliopsida > Poales > Poaceae > Triticum > Triticum aestivum. The sequence continues at coordinate 86,424,336 of NC_057809.1, forward strand.
TGGAACCTGGATAGGCGATAAACCTGGACTAGAGACTTAGGTGTTTAGGTAGGTCGTGGTCTACACCCACGTCGGCTTTCGCTTGAAGTCTGCCAAGCACATGTCGTGTGCAGACGCTAAGTGGTGGAAACATGTATGAAGAAGTACACCCCTGCAGGGTTATCATGATCTATTCGAATAGCCGCGTCCGCGGTAAAGGACCACTTGGTTGCCTATACAGTTCATAGACAAGTAAATGGAAACTACTAAAAGCCTCAAGATAAGTGTGGGTGCCGAGGATGGCTCTTCCGTAGGAAGACGGAGGTGGATCCTCGGTAGTGTATTGAATTGGTGAGTAGTGGACTCGTGTGCGCAAAACCATTTCGAGTTGGAGTCTCGTAGGTTAGCCTAGCCAAGAGTCAAAGCTGGCTTGCTGCAATAACTCCACCAACCCTTCTTGATAATATGCATGTATGTAGGATCTGATGTAAGTCTTGCTGAGTACCTTTGTACTCATGTTGCTATAATTTACATTTTTACAGAAGACGCTGCAACCCCTTCTGATGGGTTCTACGTAGACGTTGACATCAATGAGTAGGCTAAGGCCCAGGTGGTGATCCTGAGCTTGTGAGGGACCACGTAGTATAGCTAGGCTTTCCAAGCCTCTTTTATTTTACTAGTTGTCTGTACCCAGACAAGCTATTTCCGCTGCTGGTTTGTATGACTGTATGACTTGAATGCTGGGTCGTGTGACCCGTACCTTTGTGTATGTTATGTATGGCTCCCTGAGCCTTAAATAAAGTACTGGAGTCATAGAGTCATGTTGTGGTGCCTTGTTGTGTTTGCACATATCGAGCATATTGTGTGTATGATTGAAATGCTTGGTATGTGTGGGATCTGACTATCTAGTTGTTTATCTTTAGTAGCCTCTCTTACCGGGAAATGTCTCCTAGTGTTACCGCTGAGCCATGGTAGCTTGCTACTGCTCTGGAACACTTAGGCTGGCCGGCATGTGTCCTTCTTCGTTCCGGTGTCTGTCCCTTCGGGGAAATGTCACGCATTGAGTACCGGAGTCCTGTTAGCCCGCTACAGCCCAGTTTACCGGAGTCCTGCTAGCCCAGTGCTACAGCCCGGACCCACTTGCTGATGACCGACACGTTCGAAGCTGGGTCATGGATGCCTGTCCCTGTAAGTCTGTGCCACTTTGGGTTTACGACTAGTCATGTCAGCCCGGGCTCCTTATCATATGGATGCTAGCGACACTATCATATACGTGAGCCAAAAGGCGCAAACTGTCCCGGGCAAAGGTAAGGCGACACCCGTGGGGATACCGTGCGTGAGGCCGCAAAGTGATATGAGGTGTTACCGGCTAGATCGATGTGACATCGAGTCGGGGTCCTGACAAACATGCCCTGCAAAAACAAGTTAGACGTCCTCTATTTTGTTGTTGCAAGTTTTACGTGGCTGCTACGGGCTTAAGCAAGAACCAATCTTACCTACGCATCAAAACCACAATGATAGTTTGTCAAGTTGGTGCTGTTTTCACCTTCGCAAGGACCGGGCGTAGCCACACTCGATTCAACTAAAGTTGGAGAAACTGTCACCCGCAAGCCACCTATGTGCAAAGCACGTCGAAAAAACCGGTCTCGCGTAAGCGTACGCGTAATGTCGGTCCGGGCCGCTTCGTCCAACAATACCGCCGAACCAAAGCATGACATGCTGGTAAGCAGTATGACTTATATCGCCCACAACTCACTTGTGTTCTACTCGTGCATATAACATCAACATATAAAACCTAGGCTCGGATGCCACTGTTGGGGAACGTAGTAATTTCAAAAAACTTCCTACGCACACGCAAGATCATGGTGATGCATAGCAACGAGGGGGAGAGTGTGATCTACGTACCCTTGTAGACCGACAGTGGAAGCGTTGTGACAACGCGGTTGATGTAGTCGTACGTCTTCATGATCCGACCGATCCAAGCACCGTTACTCCGGCACCTCCGAGTTCTTGGCACACGTTCAGCTCGATGACGATCCCCGGGCTCCGGACAGCAAAGTGTCGAGGAGGAGTTCCGTCAGCACGACGGCGTGGTGACGATCTTGATGTTCTATCGTCGCAGGGCTTCGCCCAAGCACCGCTACAATATGACCGAGGTGGAATATGGTGGAGGGGGGCACCGCACACGGCTAAGGAACGATCACGAAGATCAACTTTTTGTTCATGGGGTGCCCCTTGCCTCAGTATATAAAGGATGGAGAAGGGGGAGGCCGGCCAAGGCAATTGGTACGGCCAGGATGTGGAGTCCTACTAGGACTTGGAGTCCTAGTAGGAGTCCACCAAGAGGGGAGGAAGGGAGAAGGAAGTAGAGGAGAAGGAAAGGTGGCCGGCCCCCTTTTCCCTAGTCCAATTCGGACTAGAGGGGAGGGGGGGCGCAGCAGCCCCTTGGCCTTTTTTCCTCTTCCCACTAAAGCCCATCAAGGCCCATTGCTTCTCCCGTAACTACCCGGTACTCCGAAAAATACCCGAATCACTCAGAACCTTTCCGATGTCCGAATATAGTCGACCAATATATCAATCTTTACGTCTCGACCATTTAGGGACTCCTCGTCATGTCCCCGATCTCATCCGGGACTCCAAACTCCTTCGGTACATCAAAACTCATAAACTCATAATATAACTATCATCGAAACCTTAAGCGTGCGGACCCTACGGTTCAAGAACAATGTAGACATGACCGAGACACGTCTCCGGTCAATAACCAATAGCGGGACCTGGATGCCCATATTGGCTCCTACATATTGTACGAAGATCTTTATCGGTCAGACCGCATAACAACATACATTGTTCCCTTTGTCATCGGTATGTTACTTGCCCGAGATTCGATCGTCGGTATCTTAATACCTAGTTCAATCTCGTTACCGGCAAGTCTCTTTACTTGTTCCGTAATACATCATCTCACAACTAACTCATTAGTTGCAATGCTTGCAAGGCTTATGTGATGTGCATTACCGAGAGGGCCCAGAGATACCTCTCCGACAATCGGAGTGACAAATCCTAATCTCGAAATACGCCAACCCAACATGTACCTTTGGAGACACCTGTAGAGCTCCTTTATAATCACCCAGTTACGTTGTGACGTTTGGTAGCACACAAAGAGTTCCTCCGGCAAACGGGAGTTGCATAATCTCATAGTCATAGGAACATGTATAAGTCATGAAGAAAGCAATAGCAACATACTAAACGATCGGGTGCTAAGCTAATGGAATGGGTCATGTCAATCACATCATTCTCCTAATGATGTGATCCCGTTAATCAAATAACAACTCTTTTGTTTATGGTTTAGGAAACATAACCATCTTCGATTAACGAGCTAGTCAAGTAGAGGCATACTAGTGACACTTTGTTTGTCTATGTATTCACACAAGTATTATGTTTCCGGTTAATACAATTCTAGCATGAATAATAAATATTTATCATGATATAAGGAAATAAATAATAACTTTATCATTGCCTCTAGGGCATATTTCCTTCAGGAAGATCAACACGTCGCAGCCCTACCTAGGCACAACAGAGAGGTCAACACGCCGGTCTAAATCCTATGCACGCAGGGGTCTGAGCCCATCGCCTATTGCACACCTGCACGTTGCGTACGCGGCCGGTGGGCAGACCTAGCAACCTCCATTACAAAGGAAGTTGCGTTACGCGGTCTAACCCGGCGCGCGCCGCTCAGTCGCTGACGTCACGAAGGCTTCGGCTGATACCACGACGTCGAGTACCCATAACTGTTCCCGCGTAGTTGGTTAGTGCGTATAGGCCAGTAGCCAGACTCAGATCAAATACCAAGATCTCGTTAATCATGTTAAGTATCCGCGAACGCCGACCAGGGCCAGGCCCACCTCTCTCCTAGGTGGTCTCAACCTGCCCTGTCGCTCCGCCACAAAGTAACAGTCAGAGGCCGTCGGGAACCCAGGCCCACCTCTACCGGGACGGAGCCACCTGCCCCTTCAGCCCCCATCTCCGAACAGTATCATAAGTAATGTAACAGTATAAAGTATATAGCATATGCCCGTGATCACCTCCCGAGTGATCACGGCCCAATAGTATAACATGGTAGACAGACAAGAGTGTAGGGCCACTGATGGAACACTAGCATCCTATACTAAGCAGTAGGATAGCAGGTAAGGGTAACAACTGTAGCAACAATGATAGGCTATGCATCAGAATAGGATTAACGGAAAGCAGTAACATGCTACACTACTCTAATGCAAGCAGTATAGAGAAGAGTAGGCGATATCTGGTGATCAAAGGGGGGGGCTTGCCTGGTTGCTCTGGCAAGAGAGAGGGGTCGTCTTCAATGTAGTCGAACACACGGACATCGGCAACGGTCTCAGAGTCTACCGAAAATAAGTAACAGAGGGGGAACACAATAAATAACAGAGCAATCAAATGTAACCCAAAGCAAGATGCGGCATTACGTTGTGCTAGGGGTGACCTAATGTAGGGATAGGTGATACCAGCGAAGAGGGGAACATCCGGGAAAGTATCCCCGGTGTTTTGCGTTTTCGGACAGATGAACCGGAGGATGAAAGTTGCGTGTTCGCTATGCTAGGGATGCGTGGCGGATGAACAGGCTGTGTATCCGGATTCGTCTCATCGTTCTGAGCAACTTTTATGTACAAAGTATTTTCATCGGAGTTACGGTTAATTTTCTATGATTTTTCAAAGTTTTAAATATTTTCTATGATTTTTCAAAGTTTTAAACTAATCCGAATTTGACCAAGTCAAATTGACTAGTCAAGAAGGGGGGATGCGGCCCACATGCCATGGACTACCCCAATAACATAAATAAATATATCTAATTAACTAAACTAGTTAAGTACAGAGGCCCACTTGGCATAGGCAAGTTTAGCCTCTAATATAATCTATCCTTGTCCTAATTAAACCTGGCCAGACACGCAATGAAGAACACAGCAGGATTCAAGGCTGGCTCACACGCACGCGTAGCTTGCGGTGGCCACGACCAGCAGCTTGGAGCGGGCGTAGGCGGCTGCAGGCAAGCGCTGTAGAGGCCGGGTTGTCGCGCTCGTGGACATGGGCGCGGGTCGCGGGTGCAGTAGGTGCAGCGGACATGGCTGCAGCAGCGCACGCATGTGTGACTCGGCCGCGGATGCAGAGCTCCGGCCACAACGGGCGGGGCCGGCAGCAGGCAGCGGCCGCAGCACAGCAGAAGCAGCAGCAGCTAACGCAGCGCAGCGAGCAGCACGACGGCAGAAGCATCAACAGAAGCAGCGGCATAGGAGCAGCACATCACAACACGCACGTACGTGTACGCGTACGCGGGGGCTCGGACGAGCTCGGAGACGGCGGCTACGGTGACGAAATTGAGAGGGGGAGAGAGGTTTTGGTAGAGGAGCTCACAACGGTGTCGCCGGTGAGCTCGGGGAGGCCGAAGACTGGACGGAGCTAGGCGAATCGACGGCGAGATGGTGACGTCCGCGACGGAGAAGAGCTCGATGGTGAGGCTTGGAGCGGTCCTAGCTCGAACGGGTGCACGTGGAGAAGGAGACGACGCCGGAGGTCCTCCTGGACATGAGCTCCGGCCGCGGGGAGGCCAGTGGCCACGCGACGACCGCGATGGACATGGCGTCTGCTCGGGCGATTTCATCGAGAGAGAGCGAGGGAGAGGAGATGGGGGCGCGAGGGAGGGGATTAGGGTTTCGGGTGCGAGGGAGTCGACTTGTAGGCGCCGGCGGCGGCGGGATGGTCGACGCGTGGCCGGTGCCATGGCAGATGGCCTCCACGATCCCCCTCAGCTCCTGTAGCGAGGAGGGGGATGAGTTAGGTGGGCTGGACCTGTTTTAGCTAAATGGGCCAAGGCGCCCAGTACGTTTAGGTCTTTTGTTTTCTTTTTTCTATTTTCCTTTTTTTGTTTCTTTTCTTTTAGCTCTGTTTAGAATCTAAATTAATCATCAAAAGGGGGTTTTGTAAAATAAGAGACTTTTCCCATAATTTATAACGCAAATTTAGGCACTACCATGAATTGGTTTGGCACATAAATAAAATAGTTTGCAAAATTTTATAATTTTAAAGGCATATAAGTTATTGATTTGGCCACTGTTTTAATTATTATATGGCATTAAACCACTTTGTAAAAAGTTGGTTCACCACCATAATTGGTTATGAATTATTTGCCACACTTTGAACATTTTATTTTTGACTTTATTTTAAAATTTGAATTTGGACAGGATTCGAACCAACGCGAGTTTAACAACAGTAATCGCGGTGATGTGGCATCATTAGCAGAGGATTGCTGTAGCTTAATTATCCGGGTGTGACATGCTCC